>NC_056743.1:656010253-656197753 GCF_019279795.1 Protopterus annectens | reverse complement strand
CCTGTGCTCGCTTCAACAAGCGCACCCTCAGGCGCCGGGCGGAGTTCACCGAAGACTTTTTCGGCGATAAATTTGCCTACACCATGCCGTCGGATCCTCAGACATCGCAAACTCCCAAGAAGCGAAAAGACCGGGACCGACATCCTCGGCCCGCGTCTACCACCGACTCCACGCCAAAACCTACCGCGTGTGCTCCGGTTCCCTCTGAGACTGTCTCTCCACCGCTCCGAACCGAAGACACCGCATTACCGACGACTCAGATTCCGGACATTACTCCAACGCCAGTTATCGATTTTCCTCCGGATACCGAAACCGAGGAAATACCCGGGACCATTGCTGTAAACAAGGTCACTCCTGCACGTGGAGCTGCCAGGCCTCCTATGGCCATGTCTATTAAGGCCTACACTAGGGCTAAGGTAGCCAGCAAAACAAAGCATATTACTACTAAACCCTTACCTCAGCCTACTCCAGAGACACAGATTATGTCTATGGCTGCTGACTTAATTTCTATGATTAGAGGTTCACAGGCCCATCCTGAGAGAGGATCCCAGCCTCCTTCTGATAAAAGGCCCCGGGTTGAACCCTCCGACCCTATCCCTTCAGATGAAGATTCTGAGGGCTCTGTCCACTCTGATAGCCAGGAAGAGCTCTTCCAGACCTATGAGGACTCGGATGCAGAGGATTCCATCCCCTCGGCCTCCCCTCCTGAGGATATTTCTTTTGGGGAAGTTCTGCATACCATGAGGGAACATTTCAAATGGCAAGGACAGGAATATTCTGATTCCAGGAAACGCCTTAGGACTTTCCTTAAGAAGCCCCAGCACAGGCCTTTAGCTATATTCCACCTGTACTTGATGTTTTGGATGATTTATATTCTGACTCTAGTGCTACCCCTGACTCTCTTCCTCCGGCTCCAGCCAAGCCAGACAGGTATTACAGGGTCCCAGAAACACATTCCCATTTATTCAGGGCCCATACTGCTGATTTGGAAACTATTTCACAGGGGCCTAAAGGAGTTTCTGCTTCCACCTCTAAAAATCCATTGCCCTCCAACAGGGAAGCTAGGTCATTAGAGAGATGGGGCAAAAAGGTTTACACATCCACTACCTTATCTATGAGAGCTTTGAATTGTCTTTTTCATATGTTACAATATCAGGATTTCCTGTTAGAAGATTTACAAAAAACATTAGCCACTCCTGATCCTTTAGACAGGAAGGCTTTGCAGGAAGCTGTACATAACACTCAACAAGTAAGCAATCACTTCCTGCAGTGTGGATATGATGCACTGGAAGCTTCATGTAGGGCAGCTATGACAGGGGCAGTCATTCGTAGGCATGCATGGTTAAAAGATCAACCTCTACCAGATCACGTAAAGGCAAAACTTCTGGATGCACCCTTGGAAAAGAACAAGCTTTTTGGTGCTAATGCTAAGGATGTGTTAAAGACCATCGAAGAAAAAGCAAAATCAGTTCAGACGGTGATTTCCTCCAGGTTCAACCCCCTAGATTCAGTAGGAATTGGCCTTCAAAGAACTGGTCCTTTCCAAACCCAGAAAAGTTTCAAAGGGGTAAAAACAAACGTGGCCGAGGAAGAGGCCAATACAGAGGCCCTTACAGGGGACGACAATAGCAGCCAGGAAACCAAAGAAGTGACGCAGGGGTTTCTCCTGCCCCACAGCCACAATCTCAATGACTTCCCTCTACCTCCGCCTACCAGGGAACAAATAGAAGCTCCCTTGGGCGGGAAATTATCTTTGTTTGCAGAAAACTGGCACAGACTGACAAAGGACAAATGGATTTTGGACATTATAAACCGAGGCTACAGGTTCCATTTTCTTACCTTGCCAAGAAAACAAGGCATTCCAAACCTGCCACAAAAACCAGAGGGCAGAGGCTATCAAGCAAATCACTCTGCTGACTCAAATGAAAGCAATAGAAAGAGTTCCACAACAAGAACAAGGCCAGGGGTTTTACTCAAGACTGTTCCTTGTTCTAAGAAAAGAATCTCAATGGAGACCAATACTGGACTTGTCCGCATTAAACACTTTTCTCATAGTACCAAAGTTCAAAATGCTGACTCTACAGCAACTCCTTCCCATGCTGGGCAAGGGGTCTTGGCTGATTACTCTGGACCTCAAGGAGGCATACCTGCATGTCCCTGTCAGACACAGCTGCAGAAGATACCTCAGATTTCTTGCAGGGCCAGAGCATTATCAATTCTCAGCATTGCCATTTGGCTTATCTACTGCGCCCAGAGTATTCACAAAATGCCTGGCTTCAGTAATTGCTCATTGCAGGCTCCAGGGGATACAAATTTACCCGTACCTGGACGACTGCCTCATACAAGCAGACGACAAATTGATGTTGACAAAAAACTTGGACTATGTCATACGATTACTACAAGCTCTGGGATACACAGTCAACTTCCAAAAGTCAAGACTGCAACCATTCCAGCAAATAATCATCTTAGGTGCCAAACTAGACACAGCCTCTCAAATGGCTTACCTGACAGAAGACAAGCAAGAGAAGTTAACTCATTATTTCAAAGGTTTAGCAAAACTCACCCAGATGACTGCAAGAAGATTCCTACAGGCCCTGGGTTACATGGCATCCTGCATTCTCCTGGTTCCATTAGCAAGACTACACATGAGAAAGCTTCAATGGTACCTAAAAAGCGTTTGGTCTCAACACAGCAACAACTTGGAGACAACCATACCGCTCATTCCATGCCTACAAAAGGAATTCCTATGGTGGGCCTCGGTGAGCCAGGCAAACACAGGTATGTCATTCAAAAAACCACAGATAACACAGACCATGACCACAGACGCCTCAGACCTTGGATGGGGGGCACACATGGAAGGCAAATGTATACAAGGACAATGGTCTCCAAAGGAAACACATCTGCATATAAACCAAAAGGAAATGCTGGCAGTAATGCATGCCATCGAGGCCTTTCAACAACAACTTCAGCAAGGCCATTTACTGATACAGACAGACAACACTACTGTGATGTGGTATATAAACAAGCAAGGGGGCACCCACTCTTACCCCCTTTGCAGACTAACAATGCATCTTTGGGAAAAATCACTGAGCCTAAACATCCAGTTACAATATCAGTTTGTTCCAGGCAAAGACAATGTGTTGGCGGACAGCCTAAGCAGGAATTTCACAGATCCACACGAGTGGAGGTTACATCCGAAGGTTTTCACACAGCTCACTTCGACATGGGGCAGGCCAGAAGTGGACCTATTTGCCTCTCACCTCAACCACCTTCTACAAAAATTCTGCACAAGGGCATACCATCCAAAAGCTTGGAAAATAGATGCTCTCTCATTCAACTGGAACTTCCTAACAATCTATGCATTTCCACCTCTGCCACTGATGACCTCAGTATTATTGAAGATCAAAGCAGAGAGACCCAAGGGAATCATAATAGCCCCGGATTGGCCAAGACAACACTGGTATCCACTACTACGGAGCATATGTCACACCAGGAGGTGGGCCCTTCCATAATGGCCTCTACTTTTGACTCAACACAATTTCAAAACAGTGCATCCAAACCTTCAGACACTGCAGCTAACAGCCTGGGAGATCCCATAAATAACTTCAACCTATCTCTCTCCAAGGAAGTTCAGAAGATACTAACAGAGGCTCGAAGACCATCCACCAGAAAGGTTTACTTAGCAAAATGGAAAAGATTCAGCAGTTGGAATACCACCAAGGGACATGATGCATCATTGTTGAACATCCCACTCATCTTGGAATATTTGGCAGATATGCTAAAGAACAGCCTCTCATATTCTTCCATAAAGATACATGCATCAGCTATTTCAGCTAGATATAACACTGATCCTCCTGTTTTTTCGCACCCCTAGCTTTCCTGTTGGCAATTACCTCAGCAAGAAGGGTTTCGGAACTACAGGCCCTAATGGCAATACCACCATTCATAATTTTTCACAGAGACAGGGTTTCATTAAGGACCAACCCTACTTTTATGCCAAAGGTGGTATCTAGGGTTTCTTTAAATCAAGCCATTCACCTGCCTGCTTTCTTCCCCAGTCCTGAGAATAAGGGGGAAAGACTGTTGCACACCTTGGATATCCACAGACAACTTCAATACTACCTGGACAGAACCAAGGCCAGTAGGAAGTCTGAACAACTATTTGTAGCTTACGCCCCTGCAGTCCAAGGAAAAGCAATTTCAAAACAGACTATTTCAAAATGGATTGGACATTGCATCAAATTCTGTTATTCCTTTCATGGAAAGACTGTCCCAGCCAATGTCAGACCACATTCCACCAGAGCTACAGCCACCTCTACAGCATTCTTAAGAGGGGTGCCTACTAAGGACATTCTAGAAGCTGCCACATGGAGCTTCGTGCATACATTCTCCAAATACTACAATCTCCCTCTATACTCCAGATCCAGAGCAGGCTTTGCTTCGGCAGTCCTGCAGGGTTTGATTGCCACACCATCTTTTTCCTAGAGCATTCCTCCTCCCCCAGCTAAGCTATGGTATTCTACCCACATGTTATGACTGCAGTTGCATTCTTGAAGGACATAGTACAGTTTTGTACCTACCATAAATGTAGATGTCCGATAGACATGCAACTGCAGTCGGATTTTCCCTCCCTCCATACCCCTCTATGCCTAGGGTCCACTCCTATTCCTGTTCCTCTTAGCTGGGGATATCAGTTATGGTGTATTTGTTTTACTGCTCATTTATTTGTCTGGAATCCTGTTTTTGTTCTCCAAATTGATTACAGCCTTCCTTGGGGGGCACCTGGCATCTGGGGCAAGAAACACTGAAGAAAATGGCGTCGGCTGATGCTTATGTACTCCAGCCGCTCTGACGTCGGAGAGAAATGCGACATCAGCCGACGTCGGACCCAGACTTTGGAATCCGGCCGACCGAGGGCTGCCTGAGGCAGGACAAACCCACATGTTATGACTGCAGTTGCATGTCTATCGGACATCTACATTTATGGTAGGTACAAAACTGTACTTTACTTCATCTCATTTCATGTCCTGCACCTTTAAACTACTACTACTTTCTTTTACTACAGTTATCCATTTAGCATCTTTGTTGTGTTCCACAGGATTTTCATAGATGCTTCTCCAAAATGCATCCATTTTGGCGATCTTTCAATTCCTTTTACCTTGTTTCCCAGTTCTCTAAAACTTTTTTGGGTCATCAGTAAATTGCCTATTTTGTATTTTTCCTTTATATTTACCTGTGTATCTTCTAAGTTTTTCCACCTGTGCTGAAATTTTTAATTTATTATTTGCGATAGTGCGTGATAGATCCCGGTCTGTTCTAATACTGTACACTGCTTTTATCACATCTATCATTTTTTGTTGATCTTTTGTTGTTGATCTATTCCCTCTTGTCTTAATTGCTTTATATTTTTTCTGATTCGATACTTCCATGATGGTGTTAGATTTCTCCCCTTCCTTTGCCTCACTACCCTGTGCTCTTGTGGTAGAAGTTTTATCAGTTATTAATTTACCTGCACAATAACATATGTTTACTTCTTTTATATCGCATGGATCTCTCTGGTCAGTCCTAATTACTGTGTTCATTTGTTTAATCAGACGTCTGACTTTTGGGGTATTATTGACCTTCTGCAGTCTATTTCTTTCATTGATTTTAATATATCTATGTCCATTAAATCAAGCAACTCTTCCCTTAGCCCTGTGGGGAGATGGTGATTCTTTAGCCACAGAGCAAGGATCAAGACCTTGAATTTAGGAGTGTTAAGGCCAGAAGTAGATAGAATTAAGTCAGTTTAAATCTAGTATTGATCTTGTTTTAGTAGTTCCTGGGGCAGAAGGCTTTAATGTTGCTATTAAAACTTGTTTCACTTGTTCTGATAAGGTGAAATACCTCTTGGTAAAGGCAGAATAATTGATGCCCAAAACACAGGAGCAGATGCAGATCTGTGGTTGCCCAGAGCTCAGATTCCCTGTCATTTGGGCTTTTAGAATTCTAAGGCTCAGTAGCTGGTATAAGAACGTTTGCCCTACTGATACCTGATCTCTGCCTCAGCCTTAGTTAGGAAAATCACCCTGCAGAATAGCAGCTTAAACAGAGACCCTCTTGACCAGGAGTTCCCACAAAAAGTTTTGGGACTTGAATGCCTAAGGATGATGTATGGGGTGAGAGATGATCTTTCTTTCTTCAGGAATGGTTCAGCATATCTGGGATCAGATTGCACTATTTCAGCCTTTCCGTTTGCTGCCTATCTTTTTAATGTATTTTTGAGCCAGTGAGGTACATTGAAGTTTAGGGGGACCGGAAGGGCAAGCAGATTTAATGGATGAGTGAATAAATCCAAGCACAACTATCTGGAGGATGAGAGGTCTCATTTGGAGCAGCTACTTCTTGTCTGTCTTTCAAGAGCATTTTCTTCTTCCTTAAAATATTTTGATCTAGTTTCTGACTTTTAAAAAGAGGGGAAGCAGAAACTGTAGAACAAGTAGATAATTTTTATGCTGTCATATGCTAGAGAATTCCTTGTGAATTTTACTAAAGTGTTTACAATTACTTGCATGCTAACAAAAGGCACTGAAAGTGAGGCCTGAAGAGCATTATTGATATCCCTTGATGTCTTTTGGAAAAGCAGGAACACTAAAACATTATGAATACAAAAGTAAATTGTACTTCACACTGTCAGGTCTAAGGAGTGACTGGCAAAGTAGTAAGGTACAGAAGATTGACTATTCATTTCAGGTGGCAAAAAAATTGAGTAGGGCTTACAGCCCCACCACCAGCATCTCTCTTTCTGTTTCAGTCTTATAATTGGCCTTCAACTAGTCGTCAGGAAGTGACTGTTATTCATACACACAGTAGAGGTAGATAAGGTTGGGTTTGGTATTCACCTTCAAAAATTTCAGCTGTACTTTTTGTAATTCTGGAGCAGTGATCTTTATGCTGAATGTAGTGTAAGTAAAATAAAAAGCAGTAACTGAGAAATTAAAACTTTTTGATACCAGAGTTGGTCACTTTTTATTATCAGAGTTGGTGCTTTTATCCTAGGGACGGAAGTGCTAACTGATTAAAAAAATATTCTCTCAGTTGTTGCTTTTTGTTTTATTTTTACATTGTGGCAACTTTGCTGCCTTTGAGAGAGTTTTCTACAGTTAAGTAGTGTATTATATGTCGGTGTACCTTGAGTGTGTGTTGATAACTTGGATACTGTGTTAAGTAGAACCAGGGACTTTAGGAAGTAATCTTTGCTTTTGGGAAAAAAATTCCTGTGACTTTTGGGAGATAACATACAAGCAGCAAAAAATGGCCACTATTGGAAAGAAGTTTGCCAGAGCTGTGGCAGTTTCTGCTTCTTATTTTGTGCGCGACTCTGAATGTGGCATATTTGAAGCTCCAGACTGGATAGCCATCCACAGCTTCACTAAATACTGGAAGCCAGATTCCCCTTCCAGAAGCAAGGGGGGGATGCACTGGTAGGGCAGTGTTGCAGGAGATCCTTTAGTAACTGCTCACTATCCTAGATTACTGCCTAGGAACTGTGTGGGATTTTACCAAGCTGTTATAGGGCAACAGAAGATCTTCTGAATAAAAGATGGTATGACATACTATTTTACGAGTAGGTTTTTGAGGAAGAGAGCATCATAGCATATTTCTCTGCCAGGTTTTCACCTTGGACTGTGTTTTGAGGTTTAGATACTGTTCTTTGTCTACCATACTACAAAGGTAGTCTGTGCTCACGATTAACTGTTTGTCAAGAGTAGTTACTGCTGAAGTGTGATTCATTATCTCTGGTAAATAGCATGCAAGACATCTTTCTCGTTTGACTTCAGAGCTTTGGGACATGCTCAAAAAAGGGCTCTACTGTCCCTTAGCCATACATATGATGCATAACTGAAAGAAATCATTTTGGCCACCAGGTTGCTACGGTAGTGAGGAAATCCTACTGTGTGGCTCAATTTGTAAGTAAAGGCATTGCATCAAGGTCAAAGGAAGTCATGTCATCATTGTACTCAGCCCTCATAAAGCCCATAATAGAGTACAGTGCTTCCTTCTCCGTGTACCTAACCAGGTACTTAAACCTACTGGAGTGGTCCTGGACATTTAAAAAAATAAAATAAAATACAAAGCACAAGATACATGTCTTTACTCAATCTCATATTGTTTGAGACATGACTTATGCCTGACCTACAAAGCACTCTGATCCAGCACTGATGAAAAGGTTACATATTCAGAAGAAAAACTATATGAGGGTTATGCATTCCATGGGCTTGAACCTTATTCATGACTGTAACAGAACTTGCTGGAGAGAGAGATTACTATCCCTGTGCAATAAACTTCCTGTCTTCGTAAAACAAAGCCTATCCCTGACTGTCTTCAAAAAGATTTTGGATAAATAGATGGGAACTGTAAATTCACTCCTGGGGTACTGATGATGTCCCTTATGAACAGAGCAGTCTGTAAAATGGCTTTGGGTTTCAACACCCAAAGACCAACTACCCCAGCCCATATCTTAGGAATTAAAGGTATAAAAATGTCATATCCTGGGTATTATTGGTTAGGCTTGTGAAGGCTATTGTGCCATTAGCCTAGTAATCACCTATGAAAGAACAGTCTGTGCCATTTTCATATCTTTTTGCCACAAGATGCTGTCATTTTGTTGGTTCCTTCCAGGTGACTTTGAGTGATTAATAATCAGTTGTGAGAATCTTTCCTGCCTTGTATCTGTTGATATTAGGGTATGCGTCATATGTTCATAAGGCTTTTCAGTTTGATTGTGACTTCCCATTTTCAAAGATCCATGATGACCTTAAAATTGACATAGTACGTATGACTTTAGAAACTGTTCTTGAAAACCACCATTGACAGAAATTTTTTTTGTCTGGGAGAGCGCCACAGTGATGACGCCACAGTGATGACTTCTGTGTGCAGTCTGCCAAAGTGATACTCCGACATGGTTTGAAATTTGGAAGCTTTCCTCAAATGCGTACACAGTTTTGTGACATTAGTGTAGGGGAGTACCTTCCAATTCATGCTGACCCTCAAGTATTCCAAAGAAGTCATTCCATCAGAAGGAGAAGAAAAAGTCTAAGAAAGATATTGAAGTTAAATATCATTTGAGCAGAGAGCCAAGAGGCTTATGTAACCCCACTGGCCCTGCTATGCTCTGAGGGTACTGGATCCAGAGAAATATTGGTTTGTCCAGCCTCTATCTTGTGACCTCTGCCTCCTCTGTTCCCCCTCTTTCTTGACCATTTGGAAGCAGAGGGAGGTTATGTTGTGGTGTCCACAATGTGCATCTAACATTTGCAGGATTTTTACTTCCCTACCTGATGAGTTCTGCCTCAAGGCATCCCAACTGTCCTTGCACAGGAGACTGTGGAGAGCCCACACTAACAGGAAAGATACCTTTTACTTTTATTTGAGGGTTGATGCCCATCCCACTCGCATTTGTTCCAACTACTGCCACTTTCTGTTACAGGATTGTTAAGGAGCATGTAGGCATACATCATGGGGTTAGTAGCCTTTGTCATCCTGGGACAGCTTCTCCATTAGGAGAGTCTCTTCCTTTTTTGACACCTCGGATTCTGTGTTTAACAAGAAAGGTGTGCCTTTTTCTATGGAGCTTTTCTGTTCCCTATGTTGTGACATTAATGACAAGTAGACTGTCTAGTAAAGCTCCCCTATTTGAGGATATTTCCTTTAGAGGCCTTTTATCTAATGAGGTGATCATTTTAAGTGGGACTGCAAAGAAGTATGTCAGAGTCTCATAGAATGTATTTAGACATCCTTGGAGTTGAAACAACGTGATACTTATCAGTGTCTCTGGTTTTCCGAGAGTTTGAAGACTTATTTGAATCTGTTTTTCTATAACCACACACTGTACCACAGTGATGGACATCCGTATTTCAGGCTTGCTCTAGGAGTCTAGTTTGCATGCTCCCTGGTGTGCAAAAGAGTAACGTGTTAGATAAATTTGGCAAAAAGGTGTACATTTATGCCTTTTTGACCCTTAGCGAAGTTAATTGTCTTAATGGTATTAAGTATAAGTGGATGCTGTCAAGTAGGTAGAGGATTTATCATCGGGAATACCATACGAGGCCATGAAGGATAACATTTTTAGGTTTACCCAGACAGCCTACAAGACAAAAAAAACACATTGTAAAATGTGTATATGACACAGTTGATGCCTATAGTTGGAGTATCAGCAGGCGCAGTAGTAAGATGTGCCTTGCTGAGAATACAGGAATTGCCAGATGTCAGAGGGCAACTGTTGGTCCCCTTCTCAGGAGATGATTAAGAAATTGAAAGTGAAGCAAAAACTATGGAATCTGAAACTTTTCCCAGGTACAATAGGGAGCTTTCCCACTAAGCCATGATCATTCTGTAGAAAACATTTCAAAGCAGACCACTTCAAAGGAGGGATTTCAAAAGCACCTATCTCATGATATTTGTGGGTAGTACTCACCTTCTAACCCCCCTCTTCCCCACTATTCTAGATCCTGAGTGGGAGGCTTTCCCACTTCATTTTCCTTTAGTTTTTAGTAACATCAGACAAATAGTTTAGGGATAATCTTTCTCTCTCTCTCCTGTTAGAGTTTGGTGCCTTCCTTCAATCCTGGATTGTTTTAGTGGTCCTAGATTTAAAGGACGTGTACTTGCACACAGTCATCCGATTTTGCCTCAGACTATGGGATAACTCCACTATTGCTGACTTGGTTCCTTGGACTGCTCATTGTTTTCCTGTGGTCTGTCTGATGCAACACCTACAGCCACTAAGGATCGGGAGATAGAAATATCCTCTGCAGTTGTAGTGTTGCCTCCCACAGGCAAGGGTAGAACCATTGTTGTCGCTCTTGGGGGCGGTGGGCTGCATACTCTGGAAAGGGAACCTTCTCCACAGGATAGTGCCTGTTGTCCTGAGAGCTTGTGATCTACTTGAAAGCCATCCTTCTGCCTCAGGAAGTCTGATAGGTTCTACAAGGTATCTCAGACTTTCAAATACTTGTTTTCTAAGCCTAAAGCAAACCCTGCCATTATTCCTGTAGCCAAAACTGCATTCTGCTAGAGAAATGGCTAATACTAATCACATTCCTTCTGACAAGGGTAAAGCTTTTTGATAAATTTGAGAAGAAACTTTATTCTTCTGCCACTTCAACATGTGAGCCTTTCATTTCAAAATTCTAAGTGTTAAACTTTTTAATGTGAGAGTGTTCGATCTCGCCGTTTGTTCTTACACCTGGGTTCGGAGCCGGTGTCGGCCGCTTGCAAGCTCTGCATAGAGAAGAAGCTCGAGACAACCTAATACCCACAATCCCCCTCTGCCTTTACCTCAGATCTAGTTTGCCGCTGCAGCGTTCGCATCACTGGGTCGAGCTCGAGCACCTAAAGATAACATTTAAGATTTTATTCTTGTGTTTTCAGAGTAATTTTATTCTAAAAAGTTTGTTAGTGACATAGTGTGTGTGTGTGGTAAGGTTGAGGAATTCTCGGTTCCGTTAAGTTTATTTAAACTTATTAGAGTTCCCCTCGGGGCCTACCACCCCTTACTTGGATTGACTACCGGATTGACATTTTTCCTTTTACTGGATTCGACAATTTCACCGGACTTGACTTTATTACTGGACTTGACTTCTCACTTTCTAAATATATTAAGTGTAAGATGTCTGAAAAGGCTAAATCTGGTTTCAAGCGTTGCCAATGTGGGCAAAAGATGTCAGTAACTGACAATCATAGTTCCTGCGTCTACTGTCTTGGCCCTCTCCATCTGCAAGAAGACTGCTCAATTTGTCATTCTTTCAGTGGGAGGGTCATGACAGATAGGCGCAGGAAACTCATGGATAGGGGTTTGTTAAAACCTACTTTTCAAGAGGCTCTGGATGCTTCAGACCAGGCATCCAAATCCTCGAAGGAATCGAAGACGTCGGAGCCCAGGTCATCGGCTCCGAGCTCTTCAGCTAAAGTTAGATCACCGGTTCCACAGACTTCGGGGCCGAGTGTTCAACTGTTGTCAGTTTCCGAGCCTCGAGTCTTGGAACCGGTGACGGAGCTCCCTCCCCCGACACTGTTGAGGTCGGCTCCGTCTTCGATTCCTTCGACCCGTTCTTCCAGGCCCCTTTCTGATACTGATGTAGACCGCGTGGTGCAGAAGTTAATGGAGAATACGGCTTTATCCAAACTCATCTCTGTCTCCTCTCAATTGGTGTCGAGACTTGAAGGCCTTCCACTGTCTCCATCTGTTCCTCCTCCGAGACCTGTCCAGTCTTCGGAGCCGGAAGAAGCTGAGCTGCTGATTGTGGAGCCCTCGGTGCCAGAACCGTCCTTTTCTCGGTCGGCTCCGTTCACCTCGACTCCGTCGGATCCGGTACCGGAGTCTCGGAGCCGAAGATCCATCCTGGGTTCCGGGACCGAGAGTCGGACCGATATTTCGGTTCCGACTCTCCCTCTCGGGGCCTCGGCTCAGATCGACTCTGTTCCGTCCTCGGGGTCGATGCCTTCGGTGCCTGTTTCGGGGATTCTTCCCATTTCTTCGGAACCGGGAGATGCCTCGACTCGGAACCCGGGGGCTTTCGATCTCATGAGGAAGGTGTTGTCTACCCAGACAGCCACATCAGCAGATACAGCTTCTCCTCCCCGTAAAGGTCCGTTATCCTCCTCTGCACCCACGGCTACAGCTAAGCGTCGAGCACCTGTGTCTCAGCCACCCCTGGAGGGTGCCCCCTCTTCCTCTGAGGCTTCTTCGGATGCTCCCCCCGAAGAAGTCCCTAGAAAAGATTGTGTAAGAGGAGACACTTAGATTCTCCACAAGAATCTTTGACATCCGATACTGACTTGGATGAGTCAGAAGGGTCCCCAAAGTCACCTTCAGAAGATGTCTCTTTTTCTGACATCTTGGAGATCCTAAAGCAGAGAGGTGACTGGCAGTCCCTCCCCCCTTCTGAGGATGAGTCAGTCTTGCTGAAGGCATTTGGTGCTCGCCCTTCCTCCTCCTGGGTCACTCCACCCTCCGATGAGTTAATGGAGCTGATTGCTCGAAGGGCGTGGGAGGCTCCTGACACGGTGGAGCCAGTCCCTAGGAAGCCTAATAAATATATTACTGCTCCCCAGGACAAGGCTTATTTGACAAAAGGAGTCCCAGTGGACGCTATGGTGGTGGCAGCGGCCACGAAAAAGGAGATGTCGGAATCTTCCTCATCTGTCCATCCCCCTAACAAAGATTCTAGGACTATGGACAGGTACGGGAAGCACATTTTTAGTTCAGCGGCTTTTTCTATGCAATCCCTGAACTATTTGACCCACTTCACACGGCTACAGAGGGATCTAATCAAAGAGTTGGGAGATACCCTCCAGGGTACTACAGATGCTGCTGTTTCAGAGAAAGTTACAGCACATCTCAATACCCTCACATCCATTGTAAACTCGTCCATGAGGCTGATCTCATATGCAGCCGAAGGATCGAGTAGGGCAGCAGCTTCAGCGATTGCTCTTCGTAGACAATCTTGGATGCGCTTATGTTCATTTGCGGAAGCCTTCAAGTCTTCCTTTACTAACGCCCCATTTGATGGTACCACTCTCTTTGGCCCCAAAGTAAAGGAGACCCTTACCCGGTGTGAGCAGGAGGGAAAGACTCTGTCTGCTGTCGGAGTCCGTTTTTCCACCCCATCCAGACCGTACCCCAAAGGGCAACGTGGTGGAAAAATGTGGTTTCGAAAACCCCAAGGATCTTTCCCAGGCACACAGGGTGATGCCCCCTCTAGAGGCAGAGGAGGGGGCAGAGGTGGAAGACGCCGCCCTGGCGGCAGAGGGGGTCCGCAAAACCAAGGTGACAGGGATACACCCCCTGGAAAACCTTTCCAGCACTCCTGAGAGGAGGCCCGACTGTCCTGCTCTGGAGGCAGTCGCGGGTCGCTTAGCTTTATACCCTCAGGCCTGGCAAAACATTACTACAGACAACTGGGTAAAAAGCGTTGTTACCAGAGGTTACAGAATACCGTTCCTATCCAACTCCATTCCAAAGAGAAGACTCCCAGATGTGCCGCCCCATCTGCGAGAACCAGCAGCTATAGAAATTTCAAAGCTGCTAGAAAAAAGAGTCATCCAAACAGTCCCAGCGGACCAAAGAGGATTCGGAACTTACTCAAGGTTCTTTTTTGTTCAAAAGAAGATGGGGAACTGGAGGCCCATTCTGGACCTAAGCAACCTCAATACCTTCGTCAAGAAAGAAAAGTTCCGAATGGTCACGCTTCAATCGATCCTTCCATTCTTACAGAAGGATGACTGGATGTGCTCAATAGATCTGAAGGACGCATACTACCACATCAAAATGGCCAGGGCGTCCAGAGATCATTTGCGCTTCGGCTGGGAGCCAGTCACTTTCAGTTTCGAGCCCTGCCCTTTGGTCTGACCTCAGCCCCCAGGGTTTTCACCAAATGCATGGCAGTGGTAGCGTCTCACCTGAGACGCCTAGGATTCCAGGTGTTTCCGTATCTGGACGACTGACTCCTTTCTGCCACCACCCAGCGTCAACTGATACAGGCCAGGGATTACACTCTACAATTTTGTGTTCACCTTGGAATTTCCGTAAATTTCGAAAAATCTTTACTACAGCCATCACAGCGTATCTTATTCATAGGAGCGGAATTGGATACGCATCAGTTAATTCTAAGGCTCCCTCCAGAAAGGATAGCTTCACTACAAACCCACATATCTCTTCTTCTGTCGTCCAGAAAATCCGCAGCAAAACTGGTACTAAAGGTTTTGGGCCTCATGGCAGCTTCTCTCATTGCGATACCATTGGGAAGACTGCACATGAGAGTTCTACAATGGCTACTGTTTGCACAATGGTCGTTCCAACAACTACCTCTGACACACGAAATTCTGATCACAAACACATGCAAATCACACCTAGTCTGGTGGCTTCAGACTTGCAACCTTTCCAGAGGAAGACCATTTGTGCTACCCACGCCGACAGCTACGGTGACCACGGATGCTTCCCTGATAGGGTGGGGGGGCATCTTTCAGGGACAGACAGTCCAAGGCGAATGGACCAATTTAGAGTACAATCTGCACATCAATGTTCTGGAGTTGAGGGCAGTGTTTCTAGCGTTGCAGCACTTTGCTCCCCTTCTTCCTCTAGGGACTATTGCAGTTCAGACGGACAACATGTCTGTAGTCTGGTACATAAACAAGCAAGCGGGAACCAAGTCCTATCAGCTATGCAGAGAGGCCATGAGAATCTGGCAATGGGCGGAGTCCACAGGTCGCTTTCTGATAGCAACGCACATCCCGTAGACATCCAGCGACATAGCCGACAGGCTGAGCAGAGCAATCCTGTTGCCGCACGAGTGGTCCCTAAAACAGTCAGTTGCGAAGAAAATTTTTCGCAAGTGGGGCCAGCCTTCCTGCGATCTGTTTGCGTCTCCAATGAACGCCAAATGCAGGAGCTACTTTGCCCTATTACCCCCTCCAGGGGAAGTCCCCAGGGACGCGCTAGTTCACGATTGGCCCCCGGGTCTCCTGTATGCTTTTCCTCCTTTTCCCCTGATTGCGAAGTTTCTACAGAAAGCCAACAACCTGCAAAGGACGATCATCCTCATTGCCCCATTCTGGCCTCGTCAAATTTGGTTCCCCTTTCTTCTGACACCGCATTCGGGGACCCTGGATCCTGGACCCAGAGCCAGATCTACTGACTCACTCGTCAGGGGCTCCCCACCCCTCGCTCCTGTCTCTCCATCTAGCAGCTTGGCTGCTCCGCTTCCCTACTTAGCCAGGTCTGATCTTCTTTCACCTGCAGTTCAGAATATACTAGTGGCTTCTCATAAAGCTTCCACTACAAAGACCTACACTAGTAAATGGAAGCGCTTTGTATTCTGGGCAAATACACAGCAATTGGACCCTGTCATAGCTCCTTTAAACAAAATTTTGGAGTTTTTAACAGAATTGTTCCACCAAGGAGCTTCTCCTGCCACTTTAAGAGTGCAATTGGCTGCCATCTCCAACTTTCATGTGGAAGAATGTGGGGCTCCTGTTATGGCCCACAGACTTTGTAAGGCCTTTCTAAAAGGGTCTTTTCATATTAGACCACCAGTTAGATCTCCTACATCCCCTTGGAATCTAAACCTCTTATTATCTAAATTGATGTTACCCCCATTTGAACCAGCCTCCTCTTGTCCATTGAAGTATTTGTCGTGGAAGACCCTCTTCTTGGTAGCCATTACATCTGCTAGGCGAGTATCTGAGCTTCAGGCTCTCCATTAAACACCCTTATTTAATCTTTCACTCTGACAGAGTATCTCTTCGCACTAATCCATCCTTTCTCCCCAAAGTTTGCTCTATTAATAACATTAATCATTCCATTGAATTACCCACCTTTTTCAAAAATCACTCCAATAAAATGGAGTATATGTTACACAAGTTGGATGTCCACAGACAACTTAGATTTTACTTGGATAGAACAAAGGATCACAGGAAATCTGATCAACTTTTTGTAGCCTTTGCTGATAGCAGGAAAGGTGTAGCGGTTACTAAAAGAACTCTTTCCAAATGGTTAACTGATTGTATTACCTATGTTTATGATTCTTCAAATCAAGCTTTATCTGTCAAACCCAAAGGACATTCTACAAGATCAGTGTCTACATCCCTGGCTCATGCAGCTCGCCTACCATTAGACGCTATTTGTGCGGCTGCTACTTGGTCTAAACCACATACATTCATTTCTCATTACAGGGTAGACAAGGTTTCTAAGGACAGGGCAACCTTTGGTTCCACTGTGCTCAAGAACGTCCTCCCGTGAGTTCCTCAGGAACATGGAGCTAGGGACGCTACCCAGGTGTAAGAACAAACGGCGAGATCGAACACTCACATATAGAAGTTATGTCCTTACCATAACGTTCCATGTGGAGTGTTCATCTCGCCTTTGTTCTTACATTCCCACCCTCCCACCCTCAGGAAGAACGTTCAGTTTGGTGCCTGGTCTGGGTTATTCTGCTTCTGCATTTGCAGTTGTTGTATATATGATGTACATTTGTATATATATATATATATATATATATATAAGTGTTTTTGCGTCTATGTAAAATTTTGGCATGAGTGTGTTCTCTCTCTGACTGCTGGTTTGCTTGCAAACTAGATCTGAGGTAAAGGCAGAGGGGGATTGTGGGTATTAGGTTGTCTCGAGCTTCTTCTCGATGCAGAGCTTGCAAGCGGCCGACACAGAGCCGAGGATCGGCTCCGAACCCAGGTGTAAGAACAAAGGCGAGATGAACACTCCACATGGAACGTTATGGTAAGGACATAACTTCTATTTTCTGTCTTTTGAGAACACGAAAAATGTCATTGCTTTCTTTGAAAGCCTTGTTGCATCTCTTTCTCATGTAACTAAACATGCATGTTCTTATGATGCAGTGTATCCTGTTTCCAGAGCTGCTGTTTCTGGGTCAGTCATGAAAGATTTGCTTGGTTACATTCTCAGAAATCTTTCTGACTATGTTACAATTGAAATTCTTATTCTTCCATGGACAAGGAAGGTTATGTTTGACTTTTTTTTCCCTCCAAACAAAGTAGGTATTCCTAAAAGGGGTTACCGGGTTTGAGAGGAAAAAGTTGAGTCACAGGTGACGCAAATCTTTCAACCTTCCGTTTTTAAGGCAAATAGTTTCTTTCCACCTCATCGTTCTTTCAAAAGGCAATTCAATCTGTGAGGTGCCAACAAACAGGATTTAAAAAAAACAATTGTAAGGAGGCTCTAAAAAAAGTGTCTTTCGACATAAAGGGCAATCCAAAAAGTCAGAATGGCAGTTTGCCTCTTCATGTTCTTCCCCCACCCTGACCTTTATCTTTTCAGATCCCAATTCTGGAGTTTGTGAGGAAGGAGGGTCTGTGGTGAGTAGACAACTTCCCTTGGAATCCAGGTCTCCCATTCTCCCTTTCGCTTACTGTTCAGTTGGTCACAACTGATAACCTGGAGCTCATCCATGAGCCAGTCGCATCTCCCGTGAAGTGATTTTTTTTCTTTTTCTAGCTCCAGGAGTTTTCAAATGGTTCAGCAGTCAAGAATCGTAAAAGTAATTACAAATGACCAATTGTTTGTAGTACACAAACAAGGTATAACCAAGTTATGCCATTTAGGCTGCATTCTGCCATTGTTAAGGTACCTTTCATGTAAGTTTTCATCTACAGGCATGTTTTATTCCCTTAGACCTGAACACAATAGCAGACAAGCTCGTCTGGTCAAAGGTCAACTGTATCAAGTGGAAATTGTATCACAATATTTTCCAGGGCTTTATCAGACTGGGAACACAAGAGATTGATTTCCCTCAGTGGCTGTTCACCTTTGAAGAGGTTTTGTTTCACATACCCATGCAAAGAAGCATGGTCACTAAATGCACCCTTTGTTCTCTGTAAGAAGGGGTTTCCTTTATTTCTTCACATACATTGGCGTACTTTTAAAATACTGAGGAAGTTTGAGTATATGTGGTAAATCTCCATTATTATAGTGCCTATTTGGCCAGAGTAGCCATGCTTCTCACCACTAGTTCAGATGAACAGCTGTGAAGATCTGCAATTCCCACAAAGCTGTGATCTAACCCACGAAGAAAGGATCACTGCTGCATATTGCCCTTAAGAGCCTAAATTTAGCTGCATTGATGCTGTCTGCCTGATTCCATTCGGACCACTTTCACAAATGAGTGCTGTGCATCCTGCAAGTGCCAAGAAAGCCCAACACTAGAAAGTCGTAGCCAATTTGATGGCATGCATTCTGCCTAGTGTGTAAGCCAAGGGACTTTCTTCCTACAGGAGCCAGAGAATCAAGTTTTTAAGTACCTGACAGAACTGTGCTCCTTCCAAGACCTTTACCATATCTCAGTTAAGGTGCTTCTATCTTGTGTTGCTGCTTGCTTCCACGTGAAGCTTCCCTTGTCAACCAGCACTACTGTGAAGGCATTCCTGAAGTGGTTTCTGCTCCTAAAACCGACTAGAAAAGCAGGTTTTTCACTTCGGAACCTTTAATTTTATGCTGGAGGGGTTAAATTAGCCCCACTCCCTGTCCGAGACCAGTCTTTTATTGGCATTTGAGGTCTTGAGTTGGTAAACCTTTTTGTTTTGATGACCATTGCTTTAGCTAAGGGGCTGTTGGTGCTTCAAGCCTTGACATGCAAAGAGCCATACACTTTTCTTCCATAAGGACAGAGCGAATCTTAGAACTAGTTCTTCAAGTCATAAGTGGTGTCACTCATTCGTCTGTGATACATAAAACAAGAAGGCTTGGGGTTTTGTTCAAACGCTTTAATATATACAAACACATCAGGATGAATAGCAGCTTCTTTAAGTACAAACTAGTTAAAACAGAGCTTACATACATGCTTACATCTCAACAGATAACTACAAAATGGCAGTCAGGTTCGCACATGCTTAGTATTTATACACTTGTGCAAGCCTTTGGATAGCTTCTTAAAGGTATATACACACATTGATCTATATCCTCCCTCTTAAAAAGATTGCCCTTTATGCAAAGCAATGTTATAGCTAGACATGCATTACTATATGCATCGGAAACGAAACTGAGTTCATGTCCAAGTTGCTTCATATCTACTACATGGTTTAGAGATTCGACCATATCTCGTACCACAACAGTTGGGACTAAGTTTACCAACAGGGACAGTCTGTGGTACACAACTCGTATCAGGAACTTCTGGTTTGTTCATAGGAACAAGAATGTCCTCTGGAACTTCCTCTGGAGTTGGAACACTGGACAGCTCACTCTGAGATGGTCTTTCTCACAGACTATCTGCTGTGGTATAGGCTCAGACTCCACTCTCAAATGCTTCTGATTCTGCCTAAAAGTTGCTCCTTCTAATTCAACAAAGTCCAGTCTCTTCACTGGACCAATATTCTTCACGACACCAATCTGATCGTAACATGTGGATGTTTTTAACTTTTCCCACTCATAATGGATTGACCGGTTTGCTGGTCTTATTGTAGTAGGACTTCTGGATTAGGCTCAACAGATTGGCTTTCACTAACTTGTTCTTAACGCATGGAACCACCAATTGATTACTGAGTGGTAATGTGGTTCTGGTTTGTCTCAACAGAAGTCTCTGAGCAGGTGAACCAAATGTTTATCACGAGAAACATTTCTGAAATTCAAGAAAACATCACTGGTATCTCGTTTTGACTTCTCTAATAACTGCTTTGTGCTTTGGACTGCACATTCTGCCAAACCATTTGAATGTGGGTACTCTGGAGTCCTTGTGATATGTGTGAAGTCCATTCTTCAGCAAATCTTTTGAAGTGTTGGCTTGTAAACTGCTCCCCTCTTGTAGAATGACTGCACCAAGACCAAATTTTGAAGCATCACAGGAAAGTATAACTGGTTTGTGAACATCATAATATCTGAGGGTTGGTGGACTAGCAATTGTGTTTCAGGATATCAAATGCTCTTTGATGTTGCATTAATCAAGACCAGGATGCATCTTTGTGTCAGCTCTCTGAGTGGTGCTTAAAGTTGGCTCAAGTCTGGAATAAACTTGCCTAGGTATTTGACCATGCCAAGAAAACGTTACAGGGCTTGAACACAGTCTGGAGCTGGCATCTCGAGAATGGCTGTTTGCTTTGAAGGGTCTGGTCGTAAGTCTCTTCTTGCAAGTAAATGACCAGCGTATGTAACTTGTAGCCTGAATTTGCATTTGTGTGGGTTGAGCATAAGATTCACTTGACGTACCCTTTCTAGAACATTTCTGAGATTTTTTTTTGTCATGTTCAGCTTCATCACGACGACCTGCTAGTATCTTGTCAACTATGATAGCACAAGGCTACCCAGAATAAGTTTGCTCCATTGCACGTTGAAAGACTTCACTTGCAGAATTTATTTCAAATGGCATTCACAAAAATCCATACCTGCCAGAGTACTGAAAGTAGTGAGCAATGACTATTTTTTTTTCAAGCTGTTATTTGCCAGAATGAACTCTTTGCATCTTTGCATCTAAGACAGAAAAAAAATAGTGGCATTTGGCGTCAAGGCTGCGACGTCAACTGTGCTCATTGGATGATGTCTTTTTAGCTCTCTGTTCAAATCTCATGGCTCAATACATGTTCTGATATCATCTGAGCTTTTCTTATGAACTACCACCATGGAAGTTTCAGCTGGGCAAATCACACTTTATCGCACCATTTTATCTAACTCTGCTTTGACTCTGTCCTGCATAGCTGTTGGAACTTCACATGCTGGCCTGATAACTGGACTGACCCTTGGGTCTAACTTCATGGAGTACACAACTGGAGGTTTGCCTAGATGTTCATCATGTTTCACTGTTGCAGTCATCACTGTAGGGTTCATCCTGCCGGCAGGCAGCCCTCGGTCGGCCAGAATCCCAAAGTCTGGGTCTGGCGTCAGCTGTTCAGTCATGCTCCCTGACGTCAGAGCGCTCGGAGTTCAAAGCTGGCAGCCGACGCCATGTTCTCCAGTCTTTCTTGCTGTGCGGTGAAAGCAGTTCGCAAGTGCCGGTCGGCTGACTCCTGATATTTTTTCATGCTTCAGTCCGAAGATTTACTTCTTCTCAAAGCTAAGTACCCCGTTGGGGAAACTTTTTTTCTTGCTCTAGTCCGATGTCAGAAAAAGTTAATAATTGCATTTCTTGTGGGAAGCAAATACCTCATAAGGATTTCCATTCCTATTGTATTCCTTGTTTAGGCCCTGACCACTACGTAGCTAGTTGTCGGTTTTGTGCTAGATTTAACCAACGTACTATTAAGCAAAGGTACGATTTTGCTTTTCATTACTTTGGTAGGCGATTTAATTATAAAATGTCATCAGACACGCTTCTGACTACCGGAGTTCACAAACGACGCAAGGATAAGGACAGGCCTCCAAGGTCCAAATCAGACTACGTTTTACAAGCAGAACCAGCTTCAGGTTCGGCCGTCGTCAGTGAGGCGCTTTCGCAGCCCCTGTTGTCTGCCATTACAGAACCGATTGCCGAAACGGACTCCCACGAGGAGCCTACTAGGCCTATGAGCATTCAGGTTGCAGGACCTTCAGACAATGCTCCCTCGGATGAGTCCGGAGCCGCTGTGCAGGTACCGGCTTCCGAGGGGGATTTCAGGCCTACATAGCTTGTGATAAAGGCAAAGACAAGGACTCCTTCTAAATCTAAGACACCAGCCCAGGCCTCTTCTGATCCAGGACCCAAATCTCAGAAACAGCTACTTAAAATGGTGGAGGACTTATTAACCATGCTCAGGAGTTCACATCCCCTTCTAGACAAAAGGCCAAGGCAAGATGTGGATTATGAATCTTCTGATCAGGCATCTATTTCATTAGTGTCTTCTTCTGAACAGGAATATACTTTCCCTCCTTATGAGGATTCTGATGCTGAGGAATCCATTCCTTCAGCCTCTCCCCCTGAGGATTTTTTTTTGGGGAAACTTTACATGACATGAGGGAACATTTCCACTGGGAGGGACAGGAGTACTCGGAATCTAAGAGAAGACTTGGGGATTTCCTTCTTCTTCCCCAGCATAGACTCCTGGCTATTCCTCTTATTTTGGATATTGTGGATGATTCCTTTTCTGAGGCTAATATAACTCCTGACTCTTTTCCTCCAGCTCCAGCTAAGCCTGACAGATATTACAGGGTCCCTGACTCCCACCAGTTTCTTTACAAAAATCCAACTGCTGACCCAGAAACCATTTCTCAGGGTCCTAAGGGTGTTAAGGCCACTTCTGCTAAAAACCCTATTCCGACAGATAAAGATTCTAGAGCTTTGGAGAGATGGGGTAAAAAAGTGTACATTTCAGCTACTTTATCTATTAGAGCTTTAAATTGCCAATTTCATATGCTAAAATATCAGCAATTTCTACTGTCTGTTATGAAACAAAGGCTAGGTACCATTGCTGCATGTGCAAATAATAAGGAATTACAGGATTTGATGCATGCCACTGAGCAAGTGGGGAAGCATGGTTTACATTGTGGTTTTGATGCATTGGAGGCTTCTTGCAGGGTGGCTGCCTCTGGCACAGTCATTAGAAGGCATGCCTGGTTAAAGGAACAAATCTTACCTGATCAAGTGAAAGCAAAGTTACTGGATGCTCCTGTTCAGCATAATGTTCTCTTTGAGTCTAAGGCTAAAGAGGTGATAAAGAAAATGGAGGATTAGGCAAAATCCATGCAAACAGTTAAGGATTTCTTACAAGTTCAGCCCCCAAGATTAACAGAATTTGGTCAACTAAAAATCGGTCCTTTCCCAGCTCGGACAGGCCTCAGAGGGGTAGATATAGGTGCTCCAGAGGGAGAGCCCAAGCATAAAACCTCTTACAGACCTAGGCAGTGGAGTGCTTCCACCCCCAGAGGTGGAGAGGACAGACCTCAGTCTTATAGAAAACAAGCTCAATGACTCCCCCTGCTTGGCTCCAGGCACTTCTCGCCTGGAAACTCCTATAGGGGGAAAACTCTCTCATTTTCAACAAAATTGGACTTACATAACCCAAGACAAGTGGGTTCTGGATGTGGTTTCAAGAGGTTACAAATTCCGCATTCATACATTTCCAAGACCAAATGGATGGCCAGACCTACCGAAACACCAGTGGTCAGAGGCATTAAACCAGGTGGGATCCCTCATGGATATGAGAGCAATAGAACTGGTTCCACAATCAGAGACTGGGCAAGGCTTTTACTCAAGGCTCTTTCTAGTGCCCAGAAAACAAAATTCTTGGAGACCCATCCTGGATCTGTCAGTCTTAAACACCTTCCTGGAGATTCCAAAGTTCAAGATGCTTACTCTGCAGCAGCTCCTGCCAATGTTGAGCAAAAATGCTTGGATGGTCACATTAGATTTAAAGGAGGCTTACCTACACATCCCTATCAGACAGGAGTGCAGAAAATACCTCTGGTTCAAGGCCGGCTCGAAACATTACCAATTCTCTGTACTGCCCTTTGGCTTGTCTACTGCGCCCAGGGTCTTCACCAAGTGCCTGGCACCAGTAGTGGCTTATTGCAGACTCAAGGGAATTCAAATTTACCATTATCTGGACGACTGCCTTATTCAAGCAGACAGCAAGGATGTCTTACTACAGCATCTGAAATTTGTTCAAAATCTTCTAAACTACCTGGGATTCTGAGAGTTAAAAAAGTTCAGTTACAGGCTTGCTGTTCCTGAACTGTTTGAAAGTTTCTGTGAGGCCATTTTTTTGCTGCTGCTGGGGGGGAGGGTCTCTGTGTTTATCAGTGGGAGGACGTGAAGAGCAGCTTCTTCCTGCCCCCGGAGAGGTGGTTACTGACTTGAAACTGTTTTTTTATTGGCCTAGGGTCATTTCCATACTCCTCATTTGTCCTCGGAGGTTTAGGGGGCGATGCTGTGGTTTGTTGTTGTGGTTGGGTTTTCATTCATCTTCTTATCCCCCCTGCCCTATAAGCTGCAGCTTGCTTGATTTAGCCCGATTTAGGAATTTAGCCTTGTCTGTGTTGCACTAGCACTGCGCCGGTTAAGGCAGTTTAAACTATAAGGACTTAAAAATTCCTAAAGTCCTAATTCCACTCTTCAAATTTTCCCATTTAAAACTACCCCTCTGAATCCTAGCGTATCCTATAATTAAAAGATCATCTATAATTGTCCAAGTCTCTGAAGATCTATCTCTATCTACTAGCATCTGCCCTACGAGTACAGTGCTTATACCTTACTACTTACCTTGATATATATAAAACTTAACCCCCAACCCGGTCACCCGTCTCGGCCCCCCTTAAAAGGGTCACCCACGTTCCGGTATTCCTTTTAACATTTTTGATCAGTTGCTCTAGCATGCTCCTGGATCAGTGGCCAACTGGGAATATTGAGGCAATGTTACAATTGCCTCATGTACGCCCAACCCTCTCATCCTCCACACAAAACAACCCTCCAGATGCAAAACTGCACATGCAGAGATGCAACTACAGGCTCAACTTGACACATGGAAGATGGAACAGTCCGGGGAGGGAAGAGAGCACTACTCACACACTACCCACACACCCAGTAGACCCAGTCTCACATATTACCATTACAACCTCAAATCATACACATAAACACACAAAGACATACTCTGAGGCTCATCATCAAAACAGCAAACAACAGAAGCTACCAAAAAAGCAGAGACACCCAACGAAGACCCACCAACACACACCACAACAGATGCAACATAGACCTCATCATCAGGTCTCACAGCCCTTAAGGCCAAACACAATACCAGACACACTGGTCATTGGTGACAGACACACTCCACACACCAGACACACGCGCCACCAGCTGGACCAGACTGAGTAGGAGAGTAAGCTGCCTGTCGGGCGCTAGAATCCGCCACATAACATAGCATAGCACTCAGGTCAACAGCAGGTACAAATATGATTCAGTCATTTTGTGTCATTGAGGTACGCATCTGAGACGCACTACCTCCTTGGACTACATGAAAAGAGACATTGAGGCTCTCTCTGAGCCTAGTGCCAGATAACCCTGACCCCTGAGAGCACAGTATATCCTACCAACCATGATGATGCACCAATAATGAGATAATATGATCATCGAAAGCAATTGGCTTAAACTTATTGGCCATTCAAGATCCCAGTGAGGTTCACCTGGGATGACATGCTGGACACATGCTGGCTGTTGCAAGGGGCGGCTTGCACCTGTCACCTAGCCATTCCGGATATGGCATGGGGCTCTGCCACCCCCATAGTGCCTTTTTGGCTGCCAGGCTAGGCAAAAATAAAAACCCTACCACCCCCAACAAAGAAAAAAAAAAAAAAAAACATGAATTGCTGCTGCTGCCAAGTCTAAATCTCAAAAAAAATGCTCGAGGCTCAGGGGCCCTCAGAGAACAGAGTCTACTGTGCTGTGACAGCTGTGACAGGCTCCTGCTCCAAGGAGCAGAAGGGCGCCCGGCGGTTTCAGGTTCCGCCTCACGTCATGCTCAAAATCTGGAAATCTGGAAGATCCAAGGAGGTAGGGGTATCAATATTCATCACCCACACCACAACCTCATGGTAATAGGATACGCACCATCGGGTATGAGGACAATTAACCATAGGCAAGATTGCTAGGCAAATTGCTTGGCCAAATTGCAAACCATGGAGGTGACTCACAACCTCACAACTCCTTCTCACATGGCCTTCCTGGATAAAAACACCACCAAACACCCATCATACTACCATACTTCAATTACCCTAATAATCTAGAGGATAACTACTCAAGCCTAAACAACCCCAAACCAGTTCCATCAATTCATAAAGGATGATGCAATGTTCAAACATGTCACCACCACACACCCTGTCCAAGACATGATTGATCCTCATACTCACAAAGAGCACAACATTCAACAACCTCAACAGGAGAGCACAGTGTCACTGGTGAGATCAGAATCTCTCACAATAATCTAAGCTGGGTCCTCATCCCACCCCACCCCTGATAAAAAAAAAGACAGACCACAAAAGCCGACTTCAAAAGCTTCACACTCAACTAGACTAGTGTGGTGTGGAAAAGGCCCCGAGGCAGTAGGAACAGTCTTTACTCAAGCAGCTGAATCACTTACAAATGCCTTCTACCAGCACCTGCAGGATGCCATGGATAATCAAATCCAAGTAAAACAACAAAATTTGTTTCAAGGCAAGACACCGTCAGAGGACCCCAGCCATGAACAAACCTACTCAAAAAAACAACAAGACTACAGCTAGAGGGCAAAAAAGTAAAGGTAGAACACCCTTGATCACTATAAGTAAAAACTAAAAACTCCAACTAATCAAACAAAGCAAAATTTCGAGAGAAAAAGAAAAAAAGAAAAAAAACAATCAAAATCATGAGCTTTGGCTATATTTAGAACTACAGGAGACTTCCCCAGATATGCTCAGAGCTGGTTAAAAATATGTGAAGATTTGATTGCAGCCCAGACATTCCCAACATGCTTTTGACAGGTTCAGTGCAAACTTCTCCCCCCAAACCCCAAAGGATGCCAAAACTATACCCCCCCCCATGCAGCCCCAAACGCCCCCAAAAACTGCTCTCCCTCTCCAAAAAAGCAAAAAACCAAGCACAGCGATGACTCCATGGTGTGCCCTCCAGTGGCTCCATGAGCTGCTCCATCCACTCCACAAACAGGACAGCTGTTCAATCAAAGTCTCTGGACTGTCAGCTGTGCAGGATGGTAGCACTAGGTACCTGGTACTGGACACTGGCCTCCTATAAAGCCCGACACTATGAATTACCGGCCCTGAAGCTGTCTGCAATTGACTTGCAAAGCCATGGAGAGGATCATAATAAACCTCATAAATAAAGACATAGAGATGAATCCAGATTGGATCAACTTGGTTCCAACAGATCAGGCAGAGACTGGCTTTTAAGCTTGTAGTTGACTTTTGGGTTGGATTGAAAGCCATTGAACAGTCAAGGCAGTCCATAATGCCTACCTCGAGGCCTTGAAGGCAATACCCCATTGGGCCAGCCAGGGTAATACTGGCTAACTCATCAGCTTAAAAAAAAACATCATATTAAGGCAGAACTAAGGCACGCTGGCAGAAGTGACCAGAACCCACAGGGTCAGAGCTGCTCACAGCCATAAGCAACTCAAAATATGCAAGTGGTGTCCCAAGCCTGTCACAAGCCCACTGTCACAGGGCATCTACTCCAGCCCACCTTCCTACACAGGCTTTTTTGGCTCCTAAAGTTTGCAGATGACTGCAGCACACTAGTTGGTAGCTTCTAAATCAAAGTGATATCCTTCAGAAAGGAAACACAGCCATAGAGCGGAAACAGATATGCAACAGTATGCATTAAAGTTAAATGCCAGCAATGTGTACCCTTGGGAAAAACAAGGTTATTTACTAAATGCATAAGTGGCATAGTAATGAGAGCACAGAAGAAGTTATCAGGGGACCTGGGGACCAAGATCTGGGGAAGTCATGTTGTTTAGCTAAAGTAGTTAGGTTGGCCTTCTACATTGCCCACCCCATCATATTCGGAAGACCTCTCATCTAAGATAGTTAGGTCATAGTATCTTCATTCAAGGATCTGATCAGGTAATGAGCCTCAGGTTCTACATTGCTGACCTCATCACTCAGCTGACCATTGCAGCTCTCCAATGAGGTGATCCTCACCTCTCAACCTGAATGTCTCAAACCCCCCATTGAAAGAAATCGGATTCTAGGAAAAAAAACACATGCTCAGAGGTGAATCTGCTCTAACACATACAAGGCCTGCACATACAGGCGTTGTCAGAATATGCTTCACCTCAAAATAGGCTCTCTTTGCCTAACATAGACTTACCACATACAACCGATATTAGAAACCAGATTGGAGCCTTAGATTCATCACCAAAAGACTCCCTATGCTGGATACAGACATCCGGTGGATGTGACAAAATCGACCTCGCTGGCTGGAGTCACCTCGAAAGCCTTACATAAAACTCACATTGAATGCAAGGATTACCTCAGTGTCACTGCTTTGACCAGAGCACAGAAAACCCTGTGGTGGAAACCCCCATGCAAATGGGGAATGGATCCTCATATGATTCACTGTGAACATAGTCAAATTTGGCCCCCACACAACAGATAACTTTCCTGGGTGCTCTTTTAGACACAACAACCCAGATGGCATTCTTGACATCCGAAAAACAACTACAGCTGGCCTCAACTTTCAAAACCTTGACGTCAATGACACAGCTAACTGCAAGGAAATTCCTGCAGGCTTTGGCTTACATGGCCTCCTGCATCCTCCTCATACCAAATGCAAGACTACATATGAGAAAAATACAATGGTACCTAAAAAGTGTATGGTCTCAGCATTGCCACAGTCTAGACACACAGATTTCTGTCTTGCCTTGCCTACAAAAGGAATTCCATTGGTGGGCCAAGGCATGTCTTCACAACAAAGGGAAAGTCTTCAGTCTGCATCCAGCCAGTCAAGTGTTAACCACGGACGGCTCGGATTACGCTTTGGGAGCCCACCTGCAGGGGAAAGGTCTGCAGGGTTTTTGGACAGAAGATCAGAAACACCTACATATCAATTTAAAAGAGATGTTAGCTGTACAGAATGCCCTCTTGGCTTTCAGGGACCTGCTACAACCAGGACAACTACTGATACGGACAGAGGCCACACCACAGTTATGTGGTACATAAATGAGCAAGGGGGTTCACACTCCTACCCCCTTTGCAGACTAGCCGTGACTCTATGGAACACAGCTGTAGCTTGCAAAGTGAATCTACAAGCTCAGTTCCTGCCAGGGAAACAAAATATTCTGGCAGACAGCCTGAGCAGGAACCTGTCAGACCCACACAAATGGATGCTAGACACCAAAATATTCAAGATGATTACAGAAGCCTGGGGATGCCCGGACATGGATCTATTTGCATCTCCCTTCAACCACCAGTTACAAATTTTTTGCACAAGAACATTCCACAAACTAGCATAGAAAGTGGATGCACTATCATTCAATTGGAGAAACCTCTCGGGGTATGCCTTTCCACCACTTCCTCTCCTTCCACGGGTGTTATTAAAGATCAAGCAGGACAAGCCCAAGATGATAATTTTACTAGCCCCAAATTGGCCTCGCCAATTTTGGTACTCAACACTGATGAATCTATCCCAGGAGCCTCCTTGGATTTTGCCTCACATTCCAAATCTTTTCTCCCAACACCAGGGCCAGGTTCTGCACTCTCATGTCAAAACTCTCAGCCTGGCAGCCTGGCGAATTCAGGGTCTATGATTAATCCTCTTCTTCCCAAACAGGTCATGGATGTCATCTTAGAAGCCAGACGGCCTAGCACTAGAAAATCTTATGCAGGAAAATGGAAGAGATTTTGCATCTGGATGCATGCTCAGGATTCGGATCCACTCATCTCTAATATCCCACTGATTTTACTGTACTATGACATGCTACATAAGGGTTTATGCTTCTCCTCCATAAAAATACATGCCTCAGCTATCTCTGCACATTACAATACAGATCCCCCAATCTTTTCCCATCCACTTCTGAAACAATATCTCAGAGGATCAAAGAATTTAAGCCCCCCTAGGACACCACCTGTTCCTGCATGGGACCTTAACTATGTTCTGGAAAAACTCACTCTGCCTCCTTTTGAGCCTGCTGCCATATCTGATATTAAATTTTTATCATGGAAAACCGCTATCCTGCTGGCTCTGACTTCAGCCAGGAGAGTCTCGGAATTGCAAGCACTCATGGCTGTGGAACCTTACATTATTTTTTCACCAAGACAGGGTGTCTTTAAGGACTAATCCTTCTTTCATGCCTAAAGTGGTTTCCAGAGTAGCTTTAAATTAAACTATTCACCTGCCAACTTTCTTCAATAATCCACAAAATAAGGGGGAAAGGATCTTACATTCCTTGGATGTACACAGACAGCTTCGTTTTTACCTGGACAGAACCAAGGATATCAGGAAAACAGAGCAACTGTTTGTTTCTTATGCAACAAATTCCCAAGGCAAAGCTATTTCAAAACAGACCATTTCTAAATGGATTGCTCATGGAATCAGATTTTGTTACTCACATCATGGAAAACAAATCCCAGCAACTGTTAGGACTCACTCTTTCAGAGCTGCTGCTACTTCAGCTGCCTTTCTCAGGGGAGTACCTACCAAAGACATTTTGGAAGCTGCAACCTGGAGTTTGGTGCATACTTTCTCTAAGCACTATAATCTCCCTCTTTATTCTTAGTCAAGGGCAGGCTTCGCTTCTGCAGTCTTGCAGGGTCTTCTAGCCGCCCCTCCTACTCTGACCACCACCCTTTATCTCAGCTTTGGGATTCAACCCTACAGTGATGACTGCAACAGTGAAACATGATGAACATAGTACAGTTGTGTACACTTACCATAAATGTAGATGTTCGAGTGTCTTCACTGTTGCAGTCTGGGTTACCCTCCCTCCTGACCCCTCTTATGCTTTCATTATTGTGATTTCCTACTTCACCCTCCTCCTGCGGTGTATTTGCTTCAGGGTATGAGGTTGTTTGTATGTTACTTCATTGTTTTACTACTAGCCTTCTTTTTTGGGCACCTGACATCTGGGGCAAGAAAAACTGGAGAACATGGCGTCAGCTGCCAGCTTTGTACTCCGAGCGCTCTGACGTCAGGGAGCATGACTGAACAGCCGACGCTGGACCCAGACTTTGGGATTCTGGCCGACTGAGGGCTGCCTGCCTGCCGGCAGGAAGAACCCTACAGTGATGACTGCAACAGTGAAGACACTCGAACATCTACATTTATGGTAAGTGTACACAACTGTACTTTTGTCTTGGAAAAGATCAGCCTAGGTCCAAAAACACCACTCCACAAACCAACTCACCAAGGACAGAAAAAACACTGAACAACTGAAGAAACGGTCACCATCCACTTTTACGATGTTCCTAGTACTTCGGCATCAAGCCTTCCAGGGGATATTCATGCAAAAGAATGGTGTACTTTGTATACATTTCACTACATTCATTATTCAATTCAATTATACAAAAGCACTTATGCATCTCTAGATTAACAAATACTAAGCACTTAAATTTTCTTGACTCTGATTAATTGATCAACCATTGTAGGCCAAAATGTTTTAGTATTTGTTAATCTAGAGATGCATAAGTGCTTTTGTATGAATTTCTTAAATTGAAATGTTAAATGCAATAGGGAATGTAAGGGGTTGCAATTTATATGTTTTGATGCACTTTAAATGTTTCTGAAGCACTTTACTGCTCAGGATGCACTTTAGATTTTAACTTTCTTGACTCACTGATTAATTGATCAATTATTGTATAATTGAATTGAATAATGAATGTAGTGAAATGTAAAGTACACCATTCATGTGTATGATTATTCCCTGGAAGGCTTGATACCGAAGTACTAGGAACACAGTAAAGGTGAAAGATCAGCATAGGTAGAAAAAATTTACTGGGCAAAATTAAAGTAGTGGTCTTTTGCGCTAACATGATGGACTTCCTTATTATATGAAAGCAATCCCATTTTCAAACTGTCTCTGAGCCCTGATAATGACTGGATGTGTCTCTTGACCACATAAATTAATTCATAGCTTCTTCCAGCAGAATAACATGAAAACACTACTGAGCCTTCAGTTTGAATTTGTATACCTCCATAAGCAACATATTTTGCACACCTTGCCAAATCAAGCCTTTCACCAGGAGACACACTAGCAAATGTTGCTGCAGATATGACATTGCACTTGAAACCTGTATTAACTTTGAGCTCTGTGGGTTTGCAATTTATCCGAACACTACAAAATAATTCATTCTTTGTCCTTAAATCTACTGGAATGACCATTTCTTGAAGCACTGACACGCCATCAACATAGAGTAGAATTGCCACAGTCTAACTGATCAATTCATTTTCTTAAAATGTTCCTTTTAATAAAAGAATGTGGGCCTTTTGATTTTTACAAACTTTTTGAAATTATTCCATTTATTGCATTCATGGCATTGTTGACCACAAGCTAAACATTTCTCCCTTTTAGATTCATGAGTACCACCACAATTGCAACAGTTGGCAATTAAAGTAGGTGGAGGCCCATGTTTTGAGTTTGACTCACTCTTATGCTTCACTTAGTCTGTGCAAACTCTAGAATTTGCTGGAAAGTTCTGAGGTTTACCAGTGAGTGCTGCAGGGGTTACATCTGCCATGTGCTTGGGCACATTTCTTTTAATAACGTGCTGCATGCTGTCAACATGAGCTTTATCACTGTACCTTCTAGAGCTGTTCTTGTTTATAAGCATATTTGTGTGCTTTTCTGTGAGCTCGTATATCTGACAAATCTCATTGGCCTTATTCAAAGTTTAATCACTCACGAAGCAAAATCTTTCTTGCAGCATCATCTTTTATGCCACGCACAAGTCTTGTCTTTTATCAACTCATCTCTTAAGTCACCAAGTCTCCACATTTTAGCTTGATTTCTCAGGTCAGTTATATATGCTGCAAGAATTTCACCAGACTTTTGATTCCTTGTATAATATTAAGTGCCTTTCCATAGTAACATTTGTCTGGGGTTGCACATTTCTCTAAATTTACGTTTTAAGCACTCTGGGTCTTCCCTTGACTCAGCTTGCACAACAGCATGACAGTTTTCCCCCTCTCCTGTATAAACAGCAGCTGCATATACAAATGAACGGTCCCTTTCTGTAGCTTTTGACCCAGCTAAATTAAGAGGAATAAATGCCTTTGTGTGGTCATCTTTATTAGAAAATGCAGCCTGTATGAAAACATACTGTTGCACAAACACACTCAAGTTCTCAGCAGTATTACTGCCAAACAAGTGCAGTGGGTTTTCGAAATCCATCTGCCCATGCCCACAAAGTATACACAAACACACTGAAAATATGGACTTTGTAATTATGTGTGAGCAAACAGTTCTGTGAGCTTGTAACATTCAGATGCACAGTAAACTCTTGAAAATGCTTTGCTTTGTGAAATATGCTCTGTAATGGCTGTATTCTGCAAAATATTCCCTGTAATGACTGTGGTCTGAAGTAGCTTTACTGCAGCACTGCATAAACATGCAAACTCTTTCTATACACTTCTGTTAACTTGGATATCTTTGCTTAATACAAAAAATACATATGCTTTCCGAAAATGCTGTTGTTTCCCTTATTCATTTTATGCAATTTGGACTTTATTTCAAACATTTTACGTAGTAATTTGACTATTTTTTCAATATTGTACATATTGGTTTATGCAAAAAATGATTTAGAAAGTTCTGTATGCCGTTTCATATTATGAGAAAAGAAATGATGCTGAGCAAGTTTTAATACCTGAAATTAATTTGACCTGTTTTACAAAGTATGCACAAAGCAAGTGCCTTAAATCATTTTAGCCAAGCTGTTTCTGACCTCATGCCCCTTCAGTATGCTTTACTGACGTGTCCTTTTAGATGTGCAGGTTCTGGCACTATGTATTTTAGACATCCCACTTCTGACACCATGTTGCTCATTCGTCTCTAATACATAAAACAAGAAGGCTTGGGGTTTCGTTCAGATGCTTTAATACATGCAAACACATCAGAATGGGATACCAGCATCTTTAAATACAAACAAACTAGTTAAACAGAGCTTACATACATACATACATACATCTCAACAGCTAACTACAAAATGGCAGTCAGTCTTACACATGCTTAGTATTTATACAATTGGAGCCCTTGGATAGCTTTTTAAAGCCATATACACACATTGATCTTCAGGTGGCATCAGTAATGGCAGTTTTGTTTGATTTTTAGCTCCAACAAGGATGGCAGAATCTTGCACTTTCTAGATATTCACTGACAACTTAATTCTTGCTGAGCAAGAGTTAAAGAATTCAGGTAGTCTTAATAGTGGTTTCTTTTATGCCAGGTAAACTGGAAAGAACTGTCTCTAAGCAGATATGTTCTAAATGGCTAGTAAACTGCATCACCTTTTGTACAAGAACAGAGGAAGGCATCTGCAGGGGCCCATTTGAGTCCATTCTACAGATGCAGCAGCCACCACAGTGGCTTTCTTTAAGAATGTGTCAGCTCAAGGTATTTGCAGATCGGCTGCATGTACTACAGTGCACGCCTTCTCAAGATATTACAGGGTGTCTACATTTTTTCTTATTGTGGTCTCTTCCTTCACCATGGAGGCAGCTGCTTCTTCAGTACTTTTCCTGTGTAATCAGTCTTACTACAGCAGTGACCCTAACAATGAACACAGTAATTTTGTGAGAGTATACTCACCATAACTTGTAGACATTCGCGTAGGGTCACTATTATGGTCTGGGTTTCACCCTCCTGCCTCCTTTTAACAAGAAATTATCCTCTGTGATGAAAGTGAAAGGGCAGGATATATAAGGCAAGGTGTTCAGTGAAAACAGTGTGGTCACATCTTCATTATTTCTTACAGGGGGCACTTTTCTAGGGCTTCCAGTGACTTCCTAGGCATCCCACTCCAGCAGGTTTGGAGATGAGGTGAAACAGCATTCCCTATCCCTAGGAGTTATACCAACTGAGTGGATAGTTCGAGGTCCTAAGACAGCGCACTCTTGCTTGCCATCATGTTGCCAAAAACAAATGTAGACTGCTGGGCCTTTCATCTGATTGTCATTTGACTTCCTGGGCTAGTAAAGAAGTTCAGCCCTATTGCAGAGATATCTGAAAGCTCTAGAATTTGGATAACTGTCTGCAGCAGTTTGCTATAGATATTAGCTCATGCTACAACAATGAGCACTCCATCTGTTTTATGATGTTTTTCGTGTTTCACTGTTGCAGTCATCATATTTGGGTTATCTGCTTGCAGTAGCCCTTAGTCGGCCTGATTAACAAAGTCTTGGGTCCTCTGCCAGTTGTTGTCTCCTCTTCCGTGATGTCAGGTCGTCAGGCGTATAAAACATGCCAACGTCATTACATCAGTCATTCTTGCCGTGCGGTGCCTGAAGCAGAAGCAGTTCGCAAGTGCCAGTCGTCAGACTCCTGAAATTTTCTTTTTCGAGTTTCAGAACCGAAGTCTTCAACTAAAAGCTAAGTACCCCGTTGGGGAAACATTTTCTTGCTCTAAACCGATGTAGTAATTGCATTTCTTGTGGAAAGCAAATACCTCATAAAGTTTTCATTCGTACTGTATTCCTTGCATAGGCCCTGACCACGACGTACGTCGCTGTCGGTTTTGTGCCTCTTTTAAACCACAAACTATCCGTCGTCTGTATATTTTCGCTTTTAAATATTTTGGTGCTCTGTTCAATTATCCAGATATGGCTTCGGTAAGCCGTCCGACTACCGACATTCCAAAAAAATGCAAAGATAAAGACAGAGACAGGCCGCCTAGGGCCAAAGCTGCTGACGCTTCTCCTAAGCCAGTCACCAGTTCGCCGGTACTCAGTGAGGCGCTTTTGCAGCCCCTGATACCCGCTACTACAGATTTGCAGGCCTCTACTGAGACCCATTCGGAGTCCGGGATGCCGGGAGATGCTTCAACTGTGAAACCTGCAGATGCCTCTACCTTGGATGATGAGTCTGGAGCCGCTGTGCAGGCACCGGCTTCTGAGGCTGTGTTCAGGCCTACTGACTTGCATATTAAACCAACGCCATCTTCTTCAAGACCTAAAACTCGAACCATGCCTAGAAAACTGATGCCCAGACCACATGGTCAGGCCTCTATGCCTAAAAAAACAAATAAGAATGGCTGAAGACCTTATTACTTTAATCAGGGGAAGCCAACCTTCCCCCTCTAAGAGACCTAGGACTGAGTTTGCTTATGATACTTCTGGCCAGGATTCTGAAATTTCTTTCCTCTGACCAGGATTTTCCCTCATCTACCTATGAGGATTCTGATGCTGAAGACTCTATTCCCTCTGCCCCCACACCAAGAGGATTTCTCTTGGTGAAACCTTGCCTACTCTCAGGGAGCATTTTCATTGGGAAAGTCAGGATTTCTCTGATTCTAAAAAGAGGCTTAGGGATTTCTTACTCCTGCCTCAGCACAGGCCTTTAGCCATACCTCCTGTACTAGACATTGTTGATGATGCCTTTTCGGAATCTAGCTTGGCCCCTGACTCTCTACCTCCTGCTCCCAGAAAACCTGATAGATATTGCAGGGTTCCTGACTCTCAAGTTCCTTTTCAAAAATCCTACTGCGGATCCGGAGACCATTTCACAGGGACCCAAGGGCATTAAAGCTACTACTGCCAAAAATCCTACCCCCTCTGATAGAGACTCCAGGGTGTTGGATAGATGGGGTAAGAAGGTATGCACTTCTGCAACTTTGGCCATTAGGGCCTTAGACTGCCAGTTTCATATGTTAAAGTATCAGCATATTATTTGATTGCTTAAACAGAAAATTATGTTGATTCCTAATTGTGCTGAAAATAAGGATTTACAGGATTTATTGCATTCTGCTGAACAAGTTGGAAAACATACTTTGCAATGTGGTTTTGATTCACTAGAGAAATCTTACAGGGCTGCTGTAACTGGGTCTGTACTTAGAAGGCATGCTTGGCTTAAGGAGCAATCCTTGCCAGATCATGTTAAAGCAAAATTATTGGATGCTCCCTTAAGTCAGGACCACCTGTTTGGCAACAAGGCAGAAGTTGTTCTTAAATAGATGGAGGAAAAAGCTAAATCTATCTCATTACAGCCGAATACTCCTCCAGGCATCTTCTGCAGTTAACTCCTACTGCTCCTCTAGGTGTCAAATATTGATTGTTCTTATTTGCATTAATAATTCCAAAACCGTGTTACTTACAAGGTACCAGGATATTTTGTCTTGAAGCATATGTGATGGCAAATACAACTGTATTGATATTTGACCCCTCTCGATGAGTATTTTCTAAAACTGTAAGGTGATAACTTCATTTTTTAAAGGCTTAAGCCACGCCCAATTGGAGTTAGAGAGAGACACTCAAAAGAGCTGTACCGGAGGGAATGAGCTGTGCAAACTGTTAAAGATTTTTTACAAGTACAACCTGCAAGATTTAGTAGGCTGTCCAAGAATTTGTCCTTTACTGCCTCTTCCAGACCTTCTCAGTCCAAACCCAGATCCAGCATAGCACCCAGGCTTCAGTCTCAGGGTACGCACAGGCCTCCACTTCGAAATCTGGGAGTAATAAAACTCCCCCTATGGTAAACTGTCTCTGACTTCTTTTCAAAACTTCCAAGCACTTCTCAACTGACTGCCCCTTTGGGGGGAAAGATTGCTCTTCATGCAAAGAACTGGGAACTCATTACCCTGGACAAATGGGTTTTAAATATAGTGTCCCAAGGATACAGATTTCACTTACACATGTTACCAACACCAGGTGGGTGGCCAGATCTATCTCCAAATCAGTGGGCAGAGGCCCAAAAGCAAGTACTTTCTCTCTTAAGCATAGGGGCTCTTCACTTGGTACCAGAAGAGGAAAACGGACAAGGTTTCTACTTGAGACTTTTCCTGGTACCCAGAAAAGACAATTCATGGCATCCTATCCTGGACCTGTCTACTCTAAACACCTTTTTGGTGATTCCAAAATTCAAGATGCTGACTCTTCACCAGTTACTTCCTATGCTAGGCAAAGATGCCTGGTTGGCAACACTAGATTTAAAGGAAGCATACCTGCACATCCCAATCAGGGAATCTTGCAGAAGATACCTACGCTTCAAAGCAGGCTACTCACACTATCACTTCTCTGCACTGCCCTTTGGCTTATCTACTGCACCCAGGTTATTCACAAAGTGCCTAGCTCCAGTCATTGCATTTTGCAGGCAAAGAAATATTCAAATATACCCATACCTGGACGATTGTCTAATTCAAGCAAAAAGCCAGGACATACTTTTGAGTCATCTGGCCTTTGTACAAAGGGTGCTAACTTGTCTGGGGGACACCATAAATGAAAAGAAATCACACCTGGTATCCTGTCAACAAATTATATTCCTGGGAGCAAGCTTGAATACAACTTCCAAGATGGCTTTCCTCACGCCGGAGAAACAAATTCATTTGACAACCTACTTCAAACAAGTGGCCATTAAAACCCTGCTATCTGCAAAGCAAATACTGCAAGCCTTGGTGTTCATGGCCTCCTGCATTCTTCTAATTCCATATGCAAGACTGCATATGAGGAAACTACAATGGTATCTCAAAAGCCTATGGTGTCAACATTCTCAGGATCTAGAAGCCATGATTCCTGTCGTACCTTGCCTACGCCTAGAGTTCCTTTGGTGGGCAGAGGCCTGCCACCAAAACAAGGGACTACCATTCACACTACCCCTGCCGCCCAAACCCTAACAACAGACTATGCATGGGGGGCTCACCTGGCAGGGAAGTGCATTCAGGGCAAATGGAACCCAAGTCAAATGCACCTGCATATCAATCAAAAATAAATGTTAGCTGTACAGAATGCTCTGACAGCCTTCAAGGACCACATTCTTCCAGGACAACTGATGGTAAAGACGGACAACACCATTAAGAGGTACATAAGGGGGGGTACACATTCTTACCCCCTGTACAGACTTGCCATGGCATTGTGGAACACAGCCTTGAGCTACCAAGTGCATCTACAAGCTCAATTCCTGCAAGGAAAACTAAATACACTGGCAGACGGACTAAGCAGAAACCTCAAGGACCCACACAAGTGGAAACTGGAACCAAGGATTTTCAACATGTTGACAAGCAAATGGGATAGCCCAAATATAGACCTGTTTGCCTCCCCCAGAACTATCAATTGGACAAATTTTGCACAAGAACTCCCCACAAACAAGCTTGGAAAGTGGATGCTCTGTCCTTCAGCTGGAAAAACCTATCAGTTTATGCTTTTCCTCCTCTGCCTCTGCTCTCCAAAGTACTACTAAAGATCAAGCAAGACAAACCAAGGACGATTTTGATTGCACCAGACTAGCTACACCAACACTGGGTACCCCCTCTTGCGCAGTATGTCACTATTGGCCCCATGGCACCTGCCTCAGACTCTTACTCTGTTGTCTCAGCAGGAGAACCAGATTCTGCACCCTCAGCTTCAAACACTGAACCTAGCAGCCTGGCTAATTACCTAATCTCTCCTTTACCATCCCTCAGTAAACCAGTGATGGATCTCATTTTAGAGGCAAGGAGGCCTAGTACTAGAAAATCTTCTGCTGAAAAATGGAAAAGATTCTGTGCCTGGAACCAATCTCAAGGGATGAGCACAGCAGTGCCCAATTTACCTCAGATTTTACAATATTTAACTGAGATGCTTCACAAGGGTCTGTCTTTCTCCTCCATCAAAATTCATGCCTCAGCCATTTCATTATAACACAGAACCCTCCCCACTTCTCTCATCCACTGCTCAAGCAGTTCCTCAGAGCGGCCAAAAATGTAAGACACCCCCCCCCCCCCCCAGGAGAGCTCCAAATCCAGCTTGGGACCTTAACTTTGCATTGGAGAAGCTCACTCTTGCTCCTTTCGAGCCAGCTGCTACTGCTGATTTAAAATTCCTTTCTTGGAAAACAGCTTTCCTTTTAGCAATCACTTCAGCAAGAAGGGTATCTGAATTACAGGTCCTAATGGCACTGGAGCCTTTCATCATCTTTCATGTGGACAGGGTGTCCCTCAGGACCAGTCCCTCTTTCATGCCCAAGGGTGGCATCCAGTGTGGCCCTTAATCGGTCCATTCATTTGCCAACCTTCTTTCCTAATCCACAGGAATGGATATTGCACTTCTTAGATGTGCACAGACAACTTAGATTCTACTTGGACAGGACTAAACCTCAAAGGAAATCCGAACAACTTTTGGTGGCATTTGCTGCAGGGACAGAGGGGAAGGCTATTTCAAAGCAAACCATTTCTAAATGGATAGGCCATTGCATTCATTTCTGCTATAAGCACCATGGAAAACCTATCCCACAGGGGATCAGACCTCACTCAACCAGGGCTGCATCTACCTCTACAGCCTTTCTCGGAGGCGTCCCTACCAGGGACATCCTAGAAGCTGCTACCTGGAGTTCTCTACATACTTTCACTAAACATTACCATTTGCCAATTTTCTCTAAATCGAGAGCAGGCTTTGCCACTGCAGTCTTGCAGGGCCTTATAGCTGGTCCTAATGCTATCTAAATCCCTCCCATCCTTAGCTTTAGGAATCTACCCAAATGTGATGACTGCAACAGTGAAACACGAAGAACATAGTACAGTTGTGTACACTTACCATAAATGTAGATGTTCAAGTGTGTTCACTGTTGCAGTCCTGGTTACCCTCCCTCCAGCCCCCTTGCTTCTTTTAGCTATACCTGTACTCTCCTTTACTATGCTTAAAAGCTTTTTGGTGTATTTGCTTTTTTGTTGGAGGTATAATCTTGTATATTTATAGATTTAATTGCTTCCCATTAGGGGGGCACCTGACATCTGAGGCAAGAAAAACTGATATAATGACGTCGGCTGCATGTTTTATACCCCTGATGACCTGACATCACGGAAGAAGAGAGAGCAACTGACGAAGGACCCAAGACTTTGTTAATCAGGCCGACTGAGGGCTACTGCAAGCAGATAACCCAAATGTAATGACTGCAACAGTGAATACACTCTAACATCTACATTTATGGTAAGTGTACACAACTGTACTGTGTGTATACTACTGTATCTGTTATAATACCAAATTAAAGTTTTGTGTTTCTTGCTAGAACTGAAGATAACATTGGATCTGATGCTATCTGTGTCATTACTGATCATGGGTGGGTCTTGGATCCAACCCTAGATCCGAGCTGGCAAAGTCTGAGCTTGAGCTCCTCCCCTCCCATGACTTCCTGTTACGTATAATCCTCAGATCTTGTTTGCCGCGATTAGTGAACAGACGTGTTCCCTGCTGCTCAAGCTCACTAGTTCACATAAGTGACTTTTGGGGTTTCTGTCTGTCTATACCTTTTTCCCTCTGTATAGTAGGGGTTTTAGCGTTCAGTAGTTTTTAGGATTGGTAGTAGGTCCCCCCCCCCCATTATTTTTTTCACTGGCCGTTTGGGTTTTCCCACCCTTTTTCCCTTCCTTCTCTTCTACTTTCTCCCTTGTGTGCAAGTGTTTTTGTGTGTTTGCATGTTTGGAGGGTTTTGTGCTGGGGTGTTTATGGCTGACAAACCTTCTGGCTTTAGATGTTACTCCTCATGTGGTCGGAAGCTAGCTCCTGCCAGCATACATGAGGAGTGTGTCTGCTGTCTAGAAGAGCCCTGTTTGGAGACTGAATGTGATATTTGTGCAGGGTTCAATCCCAGGGCTCTCCTAGACCATAGGAATAAGTTCCTGCTTAATGGGATGGCCAAAGGGGGGGGGGTCCCTTGGTCTCTGGATCACCCTCCAAAACCCAGTCAGATTCCAAGAGGAAGCCGCCTTCCTCTCGGGACTCCTCTGCTAAATGGTCCAGGCCGTCACATCCATGTGTTCCGGATCAAAGTCCAGCCTTCGGGGCATTTGCTCTGGGGTCATTGGCTCCGAGAACCTCAGCTCCTCCGGCCAGATCAGACTCCTCCAAGACTCAGAGGTCCTTTGATCCAATTGGATCTAAATCCCCTTTGGTTCAAACTCGTTGGATATGTCCGTGGGGAACCTTGTACGCTTGGATCCGACTGCTCCCTTGGAGCCAGTTATTATTGATCCCAGGCCACTTCGAGTCTCTGATCTGAGGAAGTCTAGCAGGTCCTCATCTAGGCACCACAGATACACTTACCCATTCAGGCCATTCTTCAATTTTCCTCTTGGTCTACTAGGAGTTTGCTCCCATTTGATATGGACCAGATGATGAGCTTTCTCAAAGCCCAAATGGAACTAGGCTTGCTTCCATCCCCTAGCCACTTGCTGAGGGGTGCTTCAGCCACCTCTGGTCTCCTCTCCTCCTGTCCGACCCCTGGGAGTTCTGCGCCCCGAGGTCAGCTTGCCTAAGGAGAAGTCGGTGTCAGGTAGTGCCCCCACTCCCATGCCACTTGGGTCCTTGGCTGGCTCAACCCCCTTGCCCTCTAAGGTCGTATCTTCTTGCACCACCTGGCTTGGGTTGCTATTACCTCAGACCAGTGGGTGCTAAACTTTGTGTCCAGGGGATACTTTATACCCATCAGTTACCCCCCCCCCCCTCCAATCCAGAAGTCACTCCTGGACATCCCACCCTGCCGAAGGGAGTTGGCTTTCAAAGAGGTGCAAGACGACCTTCAAAAAAGGGCCATCTAGTAGAAGGTCCCAGAAGGGCAACAAGGATCTGGTACTTACTCTTGCTTCTTTTTAGTGCCCATAAAATACAGGGGACCTGCGGCCCATTCTGGACCTCAGCAAGCTGAATTTATCAGTCAAGAAGTCAAAGTTCCGGATGGTCATGTTTAGTTCATCCTTCTGCGCAAGGATGATTGGATGTGCTCGATAGATCTCAAGACTATCGCACAAAAAATAGACGGCCGCTTCAGAGATTTCTGTGCTTCTTCCTGGGGGTCCAGTCATCTTGTCGGAGCCCTGCTCTTCGGTCTCACCTCAGCCCCTTTAGTGTTCACCAAATATACGGCAGTGTTAGCAGCCCATCTCCGGCTGCAAGTTTTTCAGGTCTGTCCGTACCTAGACGATTGACCTTGCACAGCTTCCATAAAGTATCATCTTTCTCTAGCCACAGACTTCGCACTAAGCCTATTTCACGATCTGGGCATTACCGTCAACCTTTCCAAATCGTACCTTCCTTTGTGTCAGAGGCTGGAATTCATTGGAATTCTTCTGAACCCTGTGTCTGAGACTGCAGCTCTTTCCCTGCGCAGGGTAGACACGATCTGGGAGCAAGTTCTCCTCCTACTGGATCAGGACAGTGTCCCTGCCCATCTCATTCTTCAAATCCTTGGGTTAATGGTAGCAGCTATTCAGTTGGTTTCCCTCACCAGGTATCACATGCGAGTGCTTCACTGGACCCTAGCGGTACAGTGGCTGGCTCACCTTCACCTGATGTCCCAAGCCAGTCCGATTATCTCTGGTCTGCAGGCGTCACTTGAGTTGCTGGCTCCGATCTGAGGATCTTCTGCCAGTGAGACCTTTTGCCTACTGCAACTCCAAGCCACTATGACCTTGGACACCTCTCTGTTGGGGTGGGTGGCTGGGCGTTTTCAGGGAAGGACGGTCCAAGGCATGTGGTCCCTCTCTGAGACCAAGTTGCACATCACTGTCATGTAGATGAGAGCGGTCCTACTAACTTTGCAAGCTTTCCAGGACCTTCTCCCTCTCGGGACTGTAGCAATTCAGACAGACAACATGCGGGTAGTCTGGTACATCAACAAGCAATGGGGGGACACTGTCTTACCCACTGTGCAGAGAGACCATGAGAGTATGGGAATGGGTGATGGTCTTTGGGCACTTTCTTCTTTCAACGCATATCCCCGGCGATTCCAATGTGCTATCAGACAAACTCAGCAGGTCTGTCCTGAGTCCCCACGAGTGGTCCCTGAAACAGTCAGTGGCAAGCCAGATCTTCGACTGATGGGAATCTCTGCGCTACAATCTATTTGCATCCCCAGCCAATCACAAATGCAGCAGATACTTTGCCTTGATCCCTCCACCAGGAGAGTCACCCAGGGATGTTCTGATTAACAATTGGCCGCCGGGACTCCTCTATGCCTATTTCACAACTCCCCTCATTCCCAAAGTTCTACAGAAAACCCGTCACCTGAAGGCATACCTCATCCTCATAGCCCCCTTCTGGCCTTGTCAGAAGTGGCTCTTCATTCTCTGGTCTCATCTGACATATCTGCCTTTGATACTGGATCCAGTCCAAGATCTCATCTCCCATCCACAGGGACTTCCTCCACCCAACCTGACATCACTGAGGCTGACAGCGTGGTACCTCCAGTTCCAGTGATAGTAAGGTCAGTTTACCTTCCCTGGTGAAGGATATTATTTTGGCATCTCAGAAACCTTTCACTAAAAAGGTTTATTCCAGCAGATGGAAGAGGTTCTCTGTTTGGGCTCGTCAGAGGGACAGTGATCCTTTTTCTTATCCGGTTCCGGACATTCTGTCTTTCCTTTCCTCTCTGTTCCAACAACGGACAAGCTTCTCAATGATTATGCTAGAATTGGCAGCTATTTCTAACTTCCAGCTAAGCGATAGTCCCATGTTTTCTTCTAGGCTCTGCAAGGTGTTTCTTAAGGCGGTGTTCTTGCTTAGGCCTCTCTTCAAAGATCTGTCTTCACCTTGGGATCTTACCTTGGTGCTGCAGTCCCTGACATAACCACCTTTTGAACCTGCTGCAAAGTGTGATATTAAGTTTCTGTCTTGGAAGACTGCTTTTTGGTGGCCAATGTTAAGTTGTCATTCTCGCTGGATGGGTTCGGAGCGACTCGGCCTATACTATAGCTCGAGAGCTATTTTTACCGGCTCGAGGCAGCCCTGTATCCCACAATACCATGCGCTAACTCCCCAGATCTCATTTGCCGCTTCGCTGCGAGGTTGCTTTTTTTTTACCGGCTCAGGTCAGTAAAAGGATTTTTCAACAAAATTTCTATATTTTGAGGTAATTTATTAGGCTTTTTCCCTACTTTTGTTCCCTATCGATATTACTACTGATCAGTGTTTGTTTCGTAAGCCCTACCCACCCCTTTAGTTAACTTTTATAATCAGGCCTACAGGCTTTAGTTTTTCTGTTTACTCACCCCCTGTGTGTGTTGTTGTTCTGGTCAGCCCCCTCATCTCCCCCTTGTGTGTAAGTGAGTGAGTGTGTGTGCTGATTGAGTGACTGTCTTTAGGGCAATGTCCAAAGACGTTAAGGTCTCGGGATTCAAGAAGTGTGACACGTGCTGTCAGAAAATGTCTCTGACAAACGGTCACACTTCTTGTGTCTATTGCTTGGGGCCTTTACACCTGCATGACTCTTGTTCCATTTGTCACGGATTTAGTTCAAGAGTCCTGCAGGAAAGGCGTAACAAGCTTATTCTAAGGGGTTTGTTAAAGCCTGATAACTCCCCGTCCAAGTCTGGCTCGGGGAAGTCATTAAAAACCACCAAACCCTCGGCTCCAGCTTCTGAGCCAAGGGCTGGTGTTGTCGAGACGGCTCCGACCTCGGTTCCGTCTGGCTCCGAGGTGAGCAAAGTGGGTTCCGCTTCGAAACCATCATCGGAGCCGACCCCAGCGCACAAGCGTTCTAGGTCCCCTTCGTTAGAGTCCGTCAGATCGGCTCCGAGGTCCCCCCTCCTGTCGGAGCAGAGTCATAGGACTCATTCATCGAGGTCTTCCAGGCTCTCCGACCACGACATCGAGAGGGTGGTCAGTAGACTCATAAAATCTCAGGCGCTGGCCCAAATGCTTCAGAGCCCATCTCACCAGACTGTGGCTCCTTCGATACAGTTATCCATTCCTCCTCCGACTCATCTCTCGAGTTCGGAGCCGGAGTTCGTCGGAACCGTGACCTTGCCCACGTCGGAACTGATACCTCCTCCTTCGGCTCCGGTGTCGTCGGGTTCGACCTCTTTATTGGTTCCGTCCGTGGAGAGGTCCGGGCGCCGGGACTCCGTTGTCGGCTCCGAGGGGGCGAGTGGCAAAGGACCTTTGTCCGACCCCGCTCTCCCTCTCGGAGCTTCGGCTCTGGTTAGTTCGGCCCCGACATCATTCTCGGAGCCTTCTCTGTTGCTTCCGGGGGCAGTTCCGGCCTCTTCGGAGCCGGAGCTACCTTTGGTGTCTGATAGGGGAGCCTTCGAGGTGATGGAGTGTGCTGGACCCAGTGTCCACTCCAAGGTTAAGTTCTGCAGCTCCTCCCCCTATAGTGCCTGTTACAGTCTGTGGCCACCCTCCTATACCAGACAGCAGAGATCCAAAGCGTAGGGTACCCACTTTGGGTGTCTCCTCCTCTTCCGAGGGCTCCCCTGAAGTTTCAGGGGAACCCCCTAGGAAAAGAAAGTGCAAGAGGAAGCACATAGACTCCCCCGAGTCTGTCACGTCAGACACCGACTTGGATGAGTCGGAGGGTTCCTCCAGATCCCCCTCTGAGGATGTCTCCTTTTCAGACATCCTGGAGATCCTAAGACAGAGGGGAAATTGGTCCACTCTCAAATCTTCCGAGGACGAGTCTGTTTATCTTGATGCCTTTGGATCTCGCCCTTCCACCTCCTGGGTGTCTCTCCCCCTTTCGACCCACTAATGGAGGTAGTGGCTAGAAAGGCGTGGGCAGCTCCTGATTCAATGGAACCTACCCCTAGGAGGCCTTCTAAATTTATTTCTGCACCAGATGACAAATCCTTTCTCACCAAAGGTGTTTCAGTTGATGCTATGGTGGTAGCAGCAGCCACTAAGAAGGAATTAGCTGATCCTTCTGTATCTGGTCATCCTCCTAACAAAGAGTCCAGGACCATGGACAGGTACGGCAAGCGGACCTTTGCTTCAGCGACATTTTCTATGCGATCACTGAACTATTTATGCCATTTCACCCACCTTCAGAGAGACTTGCTCAAAGAGCTGGGTGAAAACGGTACAGGATCCTTCTGCTGCGGGGTTTAAGGACAAAATAAACTCTCAGCTGGCTACCCTGAACTCCATTGTTAACTCCTCCATGCGGCTTATCTCTTATGCAGCCGATGGAGCGAGTAGGGCCGCTGGCACAGGCGTTGCATTGAGACGTCACGCTTGGATGCGACTCTATAACTTTGCTGACCCCTTCAAGGCATCCTTCACCAACACCCCCTTTGACGGTTCGGAATTGTTCGGGCCTCAGGTGAAGAATACCCTCACCAGATGTGAGCAAGATGGTAAGACTCTCTCTGCTGTGGGAGTCCGTTTTTCCACGTCTTCTAGACCTTATCCCAAGGGACAGAGGGGTGGAAAGATGTGGTTCCACAAACCACAGGGAGTCGCGCCTGCCGCACGTGGTGAATTACCCCCTAGAGGCAGAGGGGGTAATAATAGATGCCGCCCCAGGGGCAGAGGGGGTCCACAGAACCAGGGTTCCAGGGAATCTTTCCCTGACCAACCCTTTCAGCATCCCTGAGAAGCTGCCCGACTGTCCGCCTTCGGAGGCAGTCGGGGGAAGATCATCTCTGTACCCGGAAGCCTGGCAATTCATCTCCCAGGACACATGGGTACAGAAGATCATATCCGAGGGTTACAAATTTCCTTTCACTTTCCCTCCGGTACAACCGCCAAAACCCCTACCAGACGTACCACCCACACAAAGGGGTCAGGCTCAGCTAGAAATAAAAAAGCTGTTAAACAAAAGAGTCATCCAGGCAGTCCCAGCAGATCAGCTAGGATCCGGAATCTACTTCAGATTCTTTTTGGTACCAAAAAGGACAGGAGATTGGAGACCCATTTTGGACCTCAGCAGGTTAAACAACTATGTACTAAAGACAAAATTTCGGATGGTAACACTGCAGTCCATTCTACCCTTTTTGGGTAGAGACAACTGGATGTGCTTGTTAGACCTCCAGGACGTGTACTACCACATAAAAATACACAGGCGCTCCAGGAGGTTTCTCCGCTTCCGGCTGGGAGTCGGTCATTTTCAATTCAGAGCCCTGCCCTTTGGTCTCACCACAGCCCCCCGGGTGTTCACCAAATGTTTGGCAGTGGTCACGGCTCACCTGAGACAGAAAGGATTCCAGGTGTTTCCATACTTTGACGACTGGCTCATTTCCGCTACCACCAAACAGGATCTCATAATGGCCAGGGATTACACTATCCAACTTTGCAACAGCCTGGGTATTTCTATAAATTTTGCAAAGTCCTCCTTGTCACCTTGTCAATGTATAAACTTTATAGGCGCCGTATTAAACACCACAGAAATGTCTGCAACATTACCACCTCAGGGAGTGACAGACATAAGGCGGAATGTTCAGCTTCGGTTTCAGCCCAGCAGAGTCCAAGTCAAGCTAGTATTGAAAGTGTTGGGCCTCATGGCGGCGGCGATTCTTCTACTTCCATTAGCCCGCTTCCACATGAGACTCCTTCAGTGGATGTTGTTTTCTCAGTGGTCCTATCAACAGCTGCCAATGACCCACAACATTTTGATAACACCATCTTGCAAGAAACATCTATCCTGGTGGATGGTTTCCCCTCAGCTTTTTCAGGGCAGACCCTTTGTTCTCTCCCCTCCAGTTGCCACTGTCACAACGGATGCCTCCCTGATTGGGTGGGGGGGCATTATCAGGGCAGGACGGTCCAGGGCACTTGGCAACAGTCAGAATGCCACCTGCACATAAATGTCCTGGAGATGAGGGCAGTGCTTTTGACGTTGCAGGCCCTTCAGAGCTCTCTTCCCATGGGGACTGTAGCAATTCAAACGGACAATATGTCCGTCGTGTGGTACATAAACAAGCAGGATGGAACAAGGTCCTACCCCCTCTGTCAAGAAGCACTCATACTTTGGCAATGGGTGATTTCATCTCAACGGTTTCTGATAGCAACGCACATCCCCGGGAAGTCCAACGTCATAGCAGACAGATTGAGCAGAACTATCCTCATGCCTCACGAGTGGTCTCTAAATCAAGCGTTAGTAGACGGAATTTTTTGGAAGTGGGGCCAGCCTTGCTGCAACCTTTTTGCAACTCCGCAAAACAGCAAGTGCCTCGATTTCTTCACACTTTTTCCTCTACCAGGCCAGCCCCTCAGAGACGCTCTTGTTCACGTTTGGCCCCGGGGTCTTCTTTATGCCTTTCCTCCCTTTCCATTGATCCCACAACTAATTCAGAAAGCAACCGCATTGAGATCCAAAATGATCCTCATTGCCCCGTTTTGGCCTCGACAAGTTTGGTTCTAGTTCCTGCACAAATACCTACTGGAACAGCCTTGGCATCTGGAACCCCTTCCGGATCCGTTGACCCATCTCACGGGCAAGCTGCATCAGTCTCTACATTCCATCAACCTCACAGCTTGGTTGCTCCACTTCCAGCCATAGCCAGGCTTCTCCTTATTTCTCCTCCTGTTCGTGATATCATTCTGGCTTCCCATAAGTCCAATACAAGGAAGACTTATGCGAGTAAATGGAAGCGTTTTTCACACTGGGCACAAACTAGATCCTTTCCATGCACCCATTCATGAGGTTCTAGACTTTCTGGCGGAGCTTTTTCATTCGGGGTCATCATCGGCCACTATCAGGGTACAATTAGCGGCCATTGCTAATTTTCATGTTGGACTCTCAGAAGGAAATATTATGTCCCACAAACTCTGTAATGCCTTTCTCAGGGGCATCTTGTTGCTCAGACCTCCAGTCAAAGATCCACCCCCACAATGGGATTTGAATTTAGTTCTAACCTCACTAATTCTACCCCCTTTTGAACCGGCAGCTTCTTGCTCCCTCAAACTTCTTTCTTGGAAAACGCTGTTTTTAGTAGCTATAACATCTGCCAGAAGGGTATCGGAACTTCAAGCCTTGTCTGTCTGTCCTCCCTATTTGGTTTTTCATAAAGATAGGGTAACTCTCAGAACAAACCCTTCCTTCCTACCAAAAGTGTTATCGGAAGCAAATATAAACCACTCCATTGATTTGCCCGTCTTTTTCCCAGACTATACCAACAGGGCTGAAAAAAATTACATTCATTAGATGTTCATCGCCAATTACGGTATTACCTAGACAGGACAAAACAATTCAGAAAGTCAGACCAGCTCTTCCTCTCTTATGCTGCAGGCAAGAAAGGGCTTCGGTATCGAAAGTTACTCTTTCCAGATGGCTGACATCTATTATTACCTTGGTCTATGAGTTGAGACACAGGCAACTACCCTCTAGGCCTAAAGCTCATTCAACCAGGGCACTATCAACTTCAACGGCTTTTCAAGCAAGGTTACCACTAGATGCCATTTGTGCAGCAGCTACATGGGCGTCCAAACATACCTTTATTGCCCATTACAAGCTTGATCTAGCCTCCAGAAATAGAGCTGATTTTGGTTCCACTGTACTCAGGAGTCTGTTCCATTGAGCCACCCAGGACTAAGATGCTAGGGACGCTGTCCCATCCAGCAAGAATGAAGGCGAGAATGACAACTTAACATTAAGAAGTTATGTCTTACCTTAACGTTCCATGTTAGTTGTCTTCTTCGCCTTCTTTCTTAAGCCCTCCCTCCTGCCCCCTAGCCTGGATAGACTCGAGGTTCTGAGTCCTTCCATTTCTGGAGATACAATATGTTGCGTCTTTCCTTATATCCTTAGTGTTACTAGCAGGTAATCTGTACTTGTAAAAGAGGATTATAATATTATTATTATTATAATATTACTTTTTATACTATGTCTTATCTTCCAAACGAGATCTGGGGAGTTAGCGCATGGTATTGTGGGATATAGGGCTGCCTCGAGCCAGTAAAAATAGCTCTCGAGCTATAGTATAGGCCGAGTAACCCATCCAGCAAGAAAGAAGGCGAGAAGACAACTAACATGAAACGTTATGGTAAGACATAACTTCTTATTACCTCTGCCAAGAGGGTTTCTGAATTGCAAGCTCTTTGCATAAAGCCTCCCTTCATGATTTTTCACAAGGATAGGGTCTGTCTTAGAACCAGTCCTACATACATTCCAAAAGTAGCTTCAGAAACCAACCTAAATCAGTCTATGAGCTCCCTGTCTTTTTTCCCAACTTTCCAAACGAATGGGGAGTATCAGCTACATTGCTCGGATGTCCATAGGCAGTTACATTTCTATTTAAAGAGGACTGAGGATTTTTAAAAGTCTGATCAGCTTTTCGTAGCCTTCTTCCAGGCCAGGAGAGGCAGGGCCATTTCTAAAGTGTCAGTTTCTCATTTGATAGCTTCTTGTATAGTTCACGTTTACGAAAGCAATCGCAGGGATCTTCCCAGACCTATTAAAGCTCATTCTACTAGATCAGTGGCTGTCTCTACAGCATTCTGGGCCAGGGCATCCATGTATGACATTTGTGCTGCTGCCACTTGGTCTACCCCCCCCCCCCATACCTTTGTAACATATTACAAGTTGGATTTGGTATCTCCGACATGTCCTGTCTTGAGACCTCCCAGGATTTGGGATAGCTGAGTACTCTGACCCATGCGTGATCAGTAATGATACTGACAGCATCAGATAGAGATATGTACTTACCATAGCTTGGAATCTGTGCTATCCAGTGTCATTATTCATCATGTTCCCAGGGGATTCTTGGAGTGATGGTGTGTTGGTTGTGATGTTCCTGGATGTGGACAGTTTCACTCTCTTGGTATTTATCCAGCAAACTTTAGCTGAGGATTATGGGTAACAGGAAGTCATGCAGGGTTGCCAGATTTGTAAAGGGACAAGTAGGGACCAAAAAAAAGGGGGGGGGGAGTCCTTCACGCTAAGTGAAGACAAAAAAAAACAATAATGCGGATCATCAGGCAGTTTTGCATTAAACAGAAGTAGCTCCGTTTTGCGATTGTTTTGATTGGCCCATATGTTGGTATACGAGCCAATCAAAAAATTGAGCAACGGAGCCTCATTTTGTTCATTGTGGGACATCAGGCAGTTCTGCATTAAACAGACGTGACTCCGCTTTGCGATTTTTTGATCGGCTAGTATACCGGCATACGAGCCAATAAAAAAAAAAAAAAAAAAAAGCGGAGGCTGTTTCGCTGGGATTTTAACTGGCAGTGCGGGACTCAGGATTGGGCTGCTGATCCCAGGATAGTCCCTCTCAAATAGGGACATCTGGCAACCCTGAAGTCATGGGAGAGGAGGAGCTCGAGCTCAGGAGCTGTCGCTCACTTTGTCGGCTCGGATCCAAGGTCAGATGTAAGACCCATCTGTGATGAATAATGACACTGGATAGCACAGATTCCAAGTTATGGTAAGTACACGAGTCCTGCTAATACTGCTATGTCTAAGGCACCTTCTGACTGACAGGAAGGGAGTAGCCAGGAAATATTATTACTTATGTATGTGGAACTTTGCAGGGGGGGGGGGGACAGATCACATATTGATTGATGTCGAGAAGAATCAGTTTGTGTTGCAGGATTCTTTTTTTCCCTTTGAATGTTTACTGTTAGGATAGATGTACATCTATGCTCTTTTAAGCATCATTTAGCATGTTTTCTTCACAAGAAATACCACTGAAATTGATCTAGAAAGGGTCAAAATGGCAGCTTTTGAATCCTTTGGCAAGCATGTCTGATTGCTTTACCCATTTCTTTTCCAGCTTGAGAAGTATCAGCAAGGTGACTTTGGATACTGTCCCAGAGTATACTGTGAAAATCAGCCAATGCTTCCCATAGGTAAGCTGCATTTTTGCTATTTCTGAATTTTATTGGCATCATAGATTGTGTATGTGGGAGAGAACTCTTTCCTGCCATGATGAAAATGGGCAAGTAGTTTTCCTTGGTGGCTCAGTCATTTTTATCTACCTTTTGAGTGTTGGAATATGTAGTGGATTGAGAACCTTATTGCTGTAGCTGGGTCTATATCACTTTGTTGAACTTTTGTTTTATCGAATAGCTAATCATCGTCCCTATTTATCAAATGACCTAAACATCAGTTTGAAATTCATTGAATTGTTTTAGTTGGCCATCCTGAAAAAACACTGTGTGATTGACGTGCCATCTGGCTGTGATTTACCCATTACCTCACTGTAGTGTGATCTCGGAGTTGGTATATTTAATTTTCAGGAGATGTGAATTCTAATTTAATGTTTAGGTTGTTCTTTGAATAGGTACTTCGACAATTAGGGTTCGATGATTAGTTATTCAGTAAAATAAAAGTTCGATGTAATATAGACTATTGTAGCTAATTGTGGTACCATGATCTTTTATTACATGGCTGCAGATTGGTTAACATTTTCCTAACTGCTTCCTGTTGATTTTACACGGTCAATGTTTTGCATTTTTAGTTAAGTCTTAATATTTGCCATTGTTTTTTCTCAACTTAAACCTTGTGTGCCTTTTTCTGTGCACCTAAAAGTGATCGTAACTGGCAGGCTGGCCAGTTAGAACAGCAGAATAAGTCTGTGAGCTGTTAATGAGCTGCTTCCTGTAGTCCAAGATTTGACTTCATTTGCCCAGGTTGTGTGACTGCGAGCATGTCACTTAACCAGAAAGTGCTGCTGGACTGAGGTCCACGTGAATCAATGCCAACTCCAGTTAAATTAATAACTGTGCAACTACGTTGTCATTCCTGTTGTAGGTCTTGAAGTAGTTTTAAGATGCTTAGGACTTAATTGGCTTTGGGTAGAGTTCAGAAGACTACTTTAACAGGCTTGATTAAAATACTGTAATTAGTTATTTGTTAGTCCAAACTATGATCAGCTAATTCATGTTTTTAGTGGTTTTTTTTTTTTTTTTTTTTAACTTGGCTGGTGTTAGTTCTAGTAAGTTCTATAGACTTTCTGTTGCTTTACACCTAAATTTAAGTAGTTTAATGTGTGAAAGTCGTGTTTTCAGTGCATTTTTGACAAAATTAGCAGAAAAATCAAATGTGCACAAAGGTTCTGCTGCCTTTTCTATGGTTAATATTTGTTTACTGTTTTTTTTTAAATGTCCTGTGCATGTTTCTTATAAAAAACATGCAACTTCTTTAAGATGTGTCCAGATTCAAAAGGTGTTAAACTAGTTGGAAGCGTGATCTGGGGAGCGCATTTAGACATGCATAACTTTTCCTGCTGCCAGGAAAGGTATATGTTTTTGATATTGATTCTGTGTTTTGTCTTGCTGGATTGGGGTACATTATAGAGACAGCGGTCTCTTACACAGCGGAAATTAAATGGCTTAATATAAAAAAGGATCTGTCAAGCTGTACAACATATTTATTTGTAGTGTTTTCATCACTGTCACAATGTGAGTTCCTAAAGGGGATAAAAGAAAATATGTCAGGGGAGTGGTGAAAAGAAAGCTCATTTTCTATTTCTAAGTTGTCTTTTGGCTTTCCCCTGTTAGGGGTCGCCATAGCGGAACTCCAATCCGCTCATGATTGACAGTGGATTTTATGGTGCCGAGTTGCCAGCTCGACATCCAACCTTCAAAGAAGGCATGCCCATTCACGCTCGCACCTACCTGCATGTCTTTAACGTCACTCCGCCGCAGGGAGGACATGCAGAATCCACACAAAAGGCACTCCAGCCGAGAATTGAATGGGAGAACCTCTTGCTGTGAGGCGACAACGCTAACGGCTGCACCACCGCGTCTCATGTTTTCTATTTATAGGTTGCCCTTTATAAAAACAGTTGGAGTACTTTCAGATGTTCACTGTTTCATTTTAACTTGTAGGTTTGTCGGACATCCCAGGAGAGGCTATGGTCAAACTTTATTGTCCCAAATGTATGGATGTGTACACCCCCAAATCTTCACGTCATCACCACACAGATGGAGCTTACTTTGGCACAGGATTCCCCCATATGCTTTTTATGGTGCATCCTGAGTACAGACCTAAAAGACCAGCCAACCAATTTGTTCCTAGGTAAGCACAATTGTAGCTTATTCTTTGTTACATTAATAATGTGGTATTACTTGAATTTTTATAAGATTGTTTGCTCTAGATGATTGTGAAAAATTGTTGCCTTAATACTATTTATACGTGAATTAGTCACAGGCAAATGTCTACCCATCTGATCCAACTTAAACATACTACGTCCTCCTTTATGCAGGGACGCGGGCCTGAATTTTGAATAAAGAAGGCAAGTCGGCTCATGCTGTCTTCTGTATTTGTGCTGCAGCCATATTCTTTATTTCAGTCAAAGTTAACAGTTTTTTTTTTTGTGCTGCTGAATTATTTCAAAGAGAGCATTTTTGTTTCAGGGAAGTGCCTCATCCAGACCTGAAAAGGCTTTGCGACTACAGGTGTCCTATCCCATGTAAGGATTTGCGATCCAGGTGCTTTTTCTGCTTAGTGTGACAGCTAATGGTAGCTGGACAGATTTGTACATGTTTTACTAGGAAAGGTCTGTAGAAGTAGAGAAACCTGTCTGTATGTTTGTCTGGAAAAAAATCTGGAAGCCTTAACTCATTAGTAACCGTCAACGATATCAATTAAATCTGATATGCCTGAATGGCTGTGAGTCAGAAAAAAATATGAGAAAATCTTTTCAGCTGATGAAAAAAAGCAGCTTTTCCATTTCTTGCTTAGCAAAACTCATTTTCTCACATTGGAATGGTTAATCAGTGTACTGAATCACCCAAAGTAGTATTGCAATTAAGTCACAGTGAAACAAAGCCTGTGTGCAGTCTGCCTTTCACATGCTGTCAGCTTGCAGTTCGTGCTGTCTGCATTAATGAATTAATGCAAGTTTCATTCTTAATGCCCATCTGCTGTCTCTTAAACTGATTCATAGATTGGAACATAGCAGCAGGTGACTATTTGGAGATAGGATCGTTGAGAAGGATCTGACTAAGGAGCAGAATGTTACTTCTCTTGCATTTAATAGGTCCAAGGATGTAATAACTAGTGTGGCAGATTTTCAGCCCTCAGTTGCGATGTCTGTTTTGCCTTCTAACCTCTGCTAGGTTCCTGTGGACATGACTGTGTCAGCAGTTTCCAGCACATCTTGTTGGGCTTCCTTCCATATCACAGGTGCACTTGGCTGTTCTTGCAGGTGACTGACTTAATCTGACCACAAATAGTGGCTCCCAGTAGTAAAACAGAATTGGTTCTTCTCATTTCTGTATTGCACGATGTGTTCCAGGGATAGCAGTGCAGGTTGTAGTCACTGTCTTGCTGTAACCCCCCCCAAATAAAAAAGACGTGGTCAAGTCAACTACATGACTGTCCCCTGAACCCCAGAAGTACAAACCACATATCCCTGCCATTACAAACCTTTAAGACTCACGTCTGAAATAAGTTTTCTAGAAAACTTTGCCTTGCAAGATATTTGAATAAAAACTCATAGCAGGCCACTGGTTATCTCTTCATACAGAACCCATAAAAAGGGTGCCTCAGAAAAGAATCATAATTTTCCTTAGATGATGAGGCCAACTTTGGCATATCCTCTGCTTTGTCATGATTTAGATGAGAAGACTGTTTCCATAGGCTTGCTACCTAAAGACATTTCATTTGGAGAGACTTTTGCAGTCTTACAAGAGACCATTTTATTTTGCAGTCCAAGATGTCAGACTAAGAAAGGGTACCTCAACCTGCAAGGCCAAGGTAAGTCTAACTCCATTGTTGAAGCTCCAGTGTTTGAGGCTTTTGAAAATTCTTTTACAGCGGAGTCCTTGGAGCAGACTTGTCAGCCTCATCCACCAAAAGAAAACCTGACAAATTTTGCAAGGTACAGCTGGCTTCCTAGTGTAAAAGAACCTTGTGGCTTGTATGGCTCGAGTTTTCTGTGATGCCTCCACCAGCCCTGAATTATTTCCACTTTCCAGTACGGTGTCAAGGGATAGCAAGAGTAGGATGCTAGATACATCTGAGAAAATGTCTTACCCATATGCTGTCCTTGCTTTCAGGTTTATCAGTTGCCAGAACCAGCTGGCAAAGTACTAAGGAGAGATTCTGAAACAGAGCTAGTTTCAGAGATTAGGGCCGAGACTTTGAAGGCTCAGTCTTTTGGCCCACACTGTGTATAAGGTAAGTGGATATTTTGTAGAATGTGAAAACAGTGATTTCAGTACAACACAAAGGGCAGCAACAAGAGAAACTGTCATGAGGGCATGCTTGACTGAGATTTCATACCAGAACAGACCCTTAATGCACCGCCTAGACCGGAATCTCTGTTTGCCCCACATGGAATATTTTCAGAAGGCTAGAAAAAAATGGGAAGACCATGCTTGCTGTCAAAAAATATATATTCATCCATTCATTCCCAGATGTAGAAGAAACCTGTCCAAGCAATGTCCCTTTTACTGCCATAAGAACAAGAGACTGCAGGCAAGCTAGAAGAGGTCTTAAGAACCAAAAGTGATGAGACAAATAAAATGGCATGTAAGGGAGGCCTTTTGATAGTAGCTTAACAGTGGCCTCCGAATAGTCACGATTCCATTTAGAATACCCACCCCCGTTTCATTGTCATCACCTCAGGTAATCTTGTTTTTCCTATATCCTTTGTATGTTGACTGACCTTATCAGGAAAAATAGAAGGATGAATATCTCGTTCAGATGGATTTTGGCCATAATTTTTTTTCAGGTTATAAAAAGGAGTTTAGTTGCATTTAGGGGATGCTGCCCATCCCACTGTATCAGGTTTAGTTATCCTTTCAGTTTAGCAAGTCCAAGAAAAGATCCCCTGGGGAGAAAGGGAAGGGTTTTTTATTCAAGACTCTTGTTGGTCCCTAAAGGAAGACGGGCCATGGAAGCCTGTTTTATCAACATTAGAAAGAAAAAAAAAAGTGTTTCATGTTTCACTGCTGCAGTTCTGGCTTTTGGGATTTCCCACCTTGAAAGCCCTTGGCCAGCCCTACTACCAGAGAACATTTTCCCCTCCTTCTGAAGCTGGCAGAGGCCCTGTCCAACATCACTATATTTTGGGTATAAAGGAAGTTGGCCGGTGTCATGACCTCAATTCATTCTTGTCAGCCCGAAGCAAAGTGCTAGCCAGTACATCAGTCAGGCCACACCAGAGAAAAGACAACATCTAAAGCTAAGTATCCTCTTGGGGAGCTGCTCTTGTACTTTTTGACTAATGTCAGAGAAAGTTGATAACTATCTCCAGTGTGGCAAACTGATACCACTCTGGGACATTCATTCCTTTTGTGTGACTTGTTTGGGGCCAGAATGCAACGCTTCTGTTAGTTTTGTGCTTGCTTTAATTGCATAACTATCAAGCATAGGGCTGGGATTCTAACTTAACATTTTAGTGAGTCACCAGGGAATTTGCATACCATGCCATCCACTGGTCAAGTTGATTGAGACTTTCCTAGGTGGAAAAAGAAAAGCACTTCAGATTTAGGACTTCAGACTATGCCCGTTTGCCATCAACCAGTCCTCCTAGGCCTGTGGTCCTCAAAGAAGGTGAGGAGCCCTTGCAGCCCCTTTTGACTACTGAGGTGGTGGCACAGGCTTCCATTGAGACCCATTTGGAGGTCCAGTATGCCTTTAGGTCCTTCTACTTCCTTACAAGCCGAAGAACTTAGCTCATTGGTTGTGTCTGTAACCACTTTGCAGGCTCTGGCTTCCAATTATTACTCAGAAACCTACAACAACTCTTCATATCATCAGGAGAGGACCTCGCTCTACTGCTCATGGGAGTCCGTTTGACTATGTACTAGTGCCGAGGCCTGCCCCAAGCTGAAACTTAGGACTGTTCACAAGAAAGATACACCCACCTTAACTCAATCTAGGCCTACCGGCTCAGTCCCAGGCCTACCAACAAGACCCTGTGAGGTTGGCTGGGGATTTGATTTCCTTGGTCAGGTTCAGACACCTCCCTCCCTCTTGAAACATTCCCTAGCAAAAGAATGAGGGATAACCTATCACAGGATTAGGACTCTCTTGACTCAGAGGATGAGTTTGGTCATGATGAATCCACTGTTGAGGAGGGTGCATTTATTGCTCCCTATGGGAATTCTGACACTGAGGAGAACCGTGCGTCAGTCTATCACTGATGATATTTCCTTTGGGGAGATGCTGCATTCCCTGAGGGCTCACTTCAGATGGGAAGCTCAGGACTACTCCCAATCCAAGAAAAGAATTTGGGGATTTCTTAATTTCCCTGAGCATAAACCTGTTGCCATTCTCCCAGTTTTTAGAGGTGGTAGAGATGATGTCTTCCAAGATTCTCGTTTGCGTCCAGATTCTCTGTTCCCTGCTTCTCTTAAGCCTGACAGATTTTACAGGGTTCTGGATTCCCACTGACACCTTTTTAAGAACCTGTGTCAGATTCTGAAGTGGTGACTGCAGGCCTTAAGGGGGCAAAAGATAGCTTTTTCCAAAACCCTATTGACTCCAGATAAGGAAAACAGAGCCTTAAACAAGGTTGGAAAGAAAATCTACACATCTACCACCCTTGTCATGAGGGTTTTGAACTGCCAGTTTCATATGAAGTACCAGGAAACTATTTTTCACCAGATGAAACAAAAACAGATAGGGATTGAAACTAAGATCCCCTCGAAGGAGTTATTGGATCTATTCAACTCCTGCTGTCAGTTGTCTAAACATTCTCTACACTGTGGCTGCGACATGGCCGGCTAAGAGAGCAGTCCCTTCCTGAGCATGTCAGATCCAGTTTCCTGGAAGGCCCCCTTAGACTAAGACTTTCTTTTTTGTCCTAAGGCTAAAGCTGTCATTAAGAAAATGGAAGATGAAGCCAAGTCCATGCAAACTATCAAGGACTTTCCTTCAGGTTCAACCTCCCACCCCACCCCGCCCTGATTTAGCTGATATTATCCTACCAAACAGTAGATGTTATGTAGTCCAATCTCGCCTACATTCTTACCCGCGGGCCGACTCGGCCAACTTTTTTAAGCTCTAAGTCTTTCTATTGGCTGGGCTAAGATGGTATCCCATGCTGCACTGCTCTCTATCCCCAGATCTCGTTTGCCGCTCATGTAGCTCGGATGTGGTCTCGCTCTTGGCTGTGGCTAAGTATCCTTTTTCTTCATTATCAGAGAATTTGTTGCAAACAAAAAGCTATTTTAATAGCTATTGTGTGTTCTTGTTTTGTGAAAAAGTTGTGTTTTGATCATTTTTTCTGTGGTATCCCACTAGCTGTTTCCAACGGGCTAGGCCTGTTTCAGTTAGAGGACCTAGTCTGTCCCTTTGCTTTTCTTGTGTCCTAAAACTTCACTGGGAATAAAGCCGTTTAAATTAGAGGTATTAGTTTTTTCCCCCTTGTGTTTGTGTCTGGATCTTTTAACTTAGAGATCTTGTGGTATTTGTTTGTTGAACGCTTTTCCCGCCTTGTGACTGTTTGACCGTTGGTCCACTTATTCAGTGATTAATTGTCTTTGGTGCTTTATTATTGTTGGTTAATGATGTCCAAAGATACTAAGAAGCACAAGACCTCGGGCTTCAAGAAATGCTCTAGGTGCAGTTATAAAATGTCTTTTACCGATGGGGACACTGTCTGTGTGTATTGTCTGGGAGCGATTCATCTCCAGGAGTCGTGCAGCTTCTGTCATGCCTTTAGTCCAAGAGTTCTTCAGGAAAGGAAGAATAAATTGATTTTGAAGGGACTTCTGAAACCGAAGGAGGGTCTGGAGAGTGCTTCCAGCTCTAAGGCAAAATCCTCTAAATCAAAAGAGAGATCTCCGGCTCCATCAGTCTCCTCTGAGCCACCGAGAAAATAGCAAAGTCTGCTTCGACATCTTCTGCTCAGTTGTCCTCGGGGCCGCAGGAAGTGTCAGTTGTTATGGAACCTGCTTCGGCTCCAATCTTTTTGAAACCTGTTCGGAACCAATCGCCTAGTATTAGGCCAGTCACCCCTCCTCGCAGGTCCCCTTCGGAGAGGAGATCTCTATCTCCTTCTCTGTCCTCTAAATCCTCCAGGACCTTATCAGATGTGGACGTCGATAGAGTGGTGCAGAGACTCCTTCAGTCACTGGTTCTGGCAAAATTGTTCTCTGCTCCGACCCAGTCGGCTCCAGAGCCAGTCCCTCAACCTGCTTTGATATTTCCTCTGAGCACACCTCATCTTTCGGAGCAGGAGTGCTCGGCTCCATGTGGTGTCCCTAGGTCGGTTCTGACAGCCCCTCCTGGCTTATCGGTGCCGATGTCTGCTCCGACCCCGTCGGCGCCGTCCATGGGGTTCAGGACTCAGGATTCTTCAGTCGGACCCGAGGGAGAGTCTTCGGGACACCTCTCTGTTCCTAGTCTCCCTCTCGGTGCTTCGGCGCGGTGAAGTTTGACTCCTGTCGTGGCTTTGGAGGCTGGTCATTCTTCGGACTCGGGGGGGGGGCAGCCTTCGAGGCCATGTGGAGTGCACTGGCCAGGTCGTCAGTGACTTCATGCGGGTCGGTCATTCTGTCCCCTACTACACCTGTGCAGGTCTCTGATCGCCATCTATCTCTAGACAGCGGAGCCCCAAGGCTTCAGGGTACCACCATGAGTGATCCCCACATTTCTGAGGGCCCCTCAGACTTTTTGCCTGAGGAACCACCCAGAAAGAAGACGTGCAAGAGGAAGCACATAGATTCCCAGGATGTCTCACACATCAGACACCGACCTCGAGGAATCGGAGGGGTCCTCCAAGCCATCCTCTGAGGATGTTTCTTTCTCTGACATCCTAGAGATTTTGAAACAGAGGTGACTGGCCATCCAAAGCCCCCTCCGAGGAGGAGTCGGTCTTCCTGAAGGCCTTTGGTGCTCAGCCCTCCGCCTCCTGGGTATCTCCTCCCTTCGAGCTTCTGGATTTGGTTTTCTCGAAGGGTGTGGGAAACCGCTGACTCTGTGGAACCAGTCCCCAGGAGACCCAATAATTTTTCTCTACTCCTCCTGATAAGGAATTTCTGTCCAAGGGAGTCCCTGTGGATGCCATGGTGGTGGCAGCTGCCACTCAGATGGAATTAGCCGAGACGTCTTCCACCGTCCATCCCCCTAATAAGGAGTCTAGGACCATGGACTGGTACGGGAAGCGTACTTTTTCTTCAGCGACCTTTACCTTACGGTCACTGAATTATTTATCACACTTTACATGGCTCCAGAGAGATCTCAAGGAGCTCGGAGATACTCTCACGGGTAACGTTTCTGAGGCGGTGGCCCAGACTGTTAACTCTCAGATGTCTACCCTCAATTCCATTGCAAACTCCCCCATGAGGCTAATCTCATATGCAGCTGAAGGAGCGAGTAGGGCAGCAAGTTCAGAAGTTGCTCTTTGGAGGCAGGCCTGTGATGCGCCTTTGTCATTTCGCGGAGGCCTTCAAGTCTTCATTCACTGACGCCCCTTTTGATGGTTCCTCTTTGTTCGGAACCAAGGTGAAAGACACTCTCACCAGGTGCGAGCAGGAGGGAAAAACTATGTCTGCCATAGGGGTCCATTTTTCCCTTCCCTCTAGGCCTTATCCCAAGGCCCAGAGGGGTGGCAAAATGTGGTTCAAGAAATCACAGAGGTTTTTCCCGGTGCACAAGGTGAGCCCCCCTCCAGAGGCAGGGGAGAGGTGGTTATTCAGGGAGATGCTACCCTAGGGGCAGAGGAGGCCCCCGCAACTCGGGAGACCACGATTCCTTTCATGGTTCTCCCTACCACCACTCCTGATGGGAGGCCCGACTGCGTTTCTGGAGCCAGTCGGGGGTCGAATCTCGTTATACCCGGATGCCTAGCAAGGCATCACCCAGGACCAATGGGTTCTACAAATAATTTCCGGAGGATATGTCATCCCCTTCTCGTCAAATCCCCCTCCAGTCAAGAAAATCCCGGATGTTCCACCCAGTCAAAGGGATTACACAGTTTCAGAAGTTTCAAAGCTGCTAGAAAAAGGAGCCAACCAACATGTCCCCTCAGACCAGATCGGATTAGGGACTTACTCCAGATTCTTTTTGGTGCCGAAAAAGACAAGGGACCTGAGACCCATATTGGATCTCAGTAATATGCAAAAGCCCAAGTTCCAAATGGTCACATTGCAGTCTATTCTCCCATTGTTGGGAAAAGAAGAGTGGATGTGCTCCATCTACCTCAAGGATGCCTACTACCACATAAAGATGGACAGGGCATCCAGAAGTCACCTATGCTTCTGGCTGGGAGCCAGCCATTTTCAGTTTGAAGCCCTACCCTTTGGTCTCACCACAGCCCCCAGGGTGTTTACCAAATGGCATGGCAATGGTGACTGCTCACCTGAGACATCAGGGATTCCAAGTGTTTCCGTATCTGGATGACTGGCTCCTTACTGCCACCACCAGGCATCTACTACTTCAGACCAGGGACACTACTATCAACCTATGTCAACAGTTTGGACATCACATTGAACTGGGAAAAATCTGCCTTGATGTTCATCGTGTTTCACTGTTGCAGTCATGACTGTAGGGTTCTCCCCTGCCGGCAGGCAGTCCTCGGTCGGCCAGAATCCCAAAGTCTGGGTCCGGCGTCGGCTGTTCAGCAATGCTGCCTGACGTCAGAGCGCCAGGAGTATAAAGCTGGCAGCCGATGCCATGTTCCCAGTCTTTCTTGCCATGCGGTGATAGCAGTTCGCATTTGCCGGTCGGCTGACTCCTGACAATTTTTTCGAATCGTACTTCAGTCCGAAGACTTTCTTCTCCTACTCAAAGCTAAGTACCCAGTTGGGGAAACTTTTTTCTTGCTCCAGTCCGATGTCAGAAAAAGTTAATAATTGTATTTCTTGTGGGAAGCAAATACCTCATAAGGATTTTCATTCTTACTGTATTCCTTGCTTAGGCCCTGACCACGACGTAGCTAGCTGTCTGTTTTGTGCTAGATTCAATCAACATACGATTAAACGAAGGTACGATTTTGCATTTCATTACTTCGGTAGGCATTTTAATTACAAAATGTCATCTGATTCGGTTCCGGCTACCGGAGTTCACAAACGCAAGGATAAAGACAGGTCTCCAAGGTCCAAATCGGACGATATTGTACAAGCAGAGCCAGCTTCAGGTTTGGCCGTTGTCAGTGAGGCGCTTTTGCAGCCCCTGTCATCGGCCATTTCGGAACAGATGGCCGAAACGGACACCCATGAGGAGCCAACTAGGCCTTTGAATATTTCTGTTGCAGGACCTTCGGACAACACTCCTTCGGATGGGTCCGGAGCCGCTGTGCAGGTACCGGCTTCCAAAGGGGTTTCTAGGCCTACTCATCTTCTAATAAAGGCAAAGACAAAGGCAAAGACTCCTTCCAAATCAAAGACTACAGCCCAGTCCTCTTCTGATCCGGCACCCAAGTCTCAGAAACAATTACTTAAGATGGCGGAGGACTTACTTACTATGATTAGGGGTTCACATCCCCCTTCAGATAAAAGGCCAAGGCAGGAAGTGTATTATGACTCCTCTGATCAGGCTTCTGTTTCTTCAGTTTCTTCTTCTGACCAGGAATATTCTTTCCCTCCTTATGAGGATTCGGATGCTGAGGAATCCATTCCTTCAGCTTCTCCCCCTGAGGATTTCTCTTTTGGGGAAACTTTACATGAAATGAGGGAACATTTTCACTGGGAAGGACAGGAGTACTCGGAATCTAAGAAAAGACTTAGGGATTTTCTTCGTCTTCCCCAACATAGACCCCTGGCTATCCCCTCCTATTTTGGATATTGTGGATGATGCTTTTTCGGAGGCTAACTTAACTCCTGACTCTCTTCCTCCAGCTCCTGTTAAGCCAGACCTATATTATAGGGTTCCTGATTCCCACCAGTTTTTATACAAGAATCCTACTGCTGATCCTGAAACCATTTCTCAGGGTCCTAAGGGGGTTAAGGCCGCTACTGCTAAAAACCCCATTCCCACTGAGAAGGATTCCAGATCTTTAGAAAGATGGGGCAAAAAAGTGTACACTTCTGCTACTTTATCTATTAGGGCTTTAAACTGTCAATTTCATATGCTGAAATACCAGCAATTTCTTCTGTCTGTTTTGAAACAAAAGCTAACTTCCATTTCCGCCTGTGCAGATAGGGAATTACATGATTTAATGCATGCCACTGAACAAGTTGGGAAGCATGGTTTACACTGTGGATTTGATGCCTTGGAGGCTTCTTGTAGGGCTGCTGCCTCTGGTACAGTCATTAGAAGGCATGCTTGGTTAAAGGAACAAAACTTGCCAGATCAAGTAAAAGCCAAGTTATTGGATGCTCCTGTTCAGCATAATGTTTTGTTTGGACCTAAGGCTGAAGAGGTGATAAAGAAGATGGAGGACAAGGCAAAATCCATGCAAACGGTTAAAGATTTCTTGCAAGTACAGCCACCCACATTTAGTAGGAATTGGCCTATAAAAAATTGGTCCTTTCCCAATTCAGACAGGTCTCAGAGGGGTAGATACAGACGCTCCCGAGGAAGGCCTCAAACGCAAGCCTCTTATAGACCAAGACAGTGGACTGCTTCCACCCCTAGGGGAGGAGAGGACAGGTCGCAAGCTCTTAGAAAACAGGCTCAATGACTCCCTCTGTTGGGCTACAGGAACTTCTTGCCTGGAAGCCCCTCTCGGAGGAAAACTTTCTCTTTTTCACCTAAATTGGACTCGTATAACCCAAGACAAGTGGGTTCTAGATGTGGTTTCAAGAGGTTACAAATTCCATTTTCATACCCTACCAAGACCAAGCGGATGGCCGGATCTTCCAAAACATCAATGGTTAGAGGCCTTAAACCAGGTGGAAACTCTCTTGACTATGAAAGCCATAGAACTGGTTCCACTTTCAGAGATGGGACAAGGTTTTTACTCAAGGCTCTTTCTAGTCCCCAGAAAGCAAAATTAATGGAGACCCATTCTGGATCTGTCAGTCTTGAACACTTTTCTCGAAATACCAAAATTCAAGATGCTTACTCTACAGCAGCTACTTCCAATGCTGACCAAAAATGCATGGATGGTAACTGGATTTAAAGGAGGCATATTTACACATTCCCATCAGGCAGGAATGCAGAAAATACCTCAGGTTCAAGGCCGGATCGAGGCACTATCAATTCTCTGCACTGCCCTTTGGATTGTCTACTGCGCCCTGGGTCTTCACCAAATGCCTGGTTCCAGTAGTAGCTTATTGCAGACTCAAGGGAATTCAAATTTACCCTTATCTGGACTACTGTCTTATTCAGGCAGACAGCAAGGATGTCATACTCCAGCATCTAGAATTTGTTTAAAATCTTCTCAAGTTCCTGGGATTCACAACAGATAACCTTTCTGGGTGCTCTTCTAAACACAACAACCCAGATGCCATTTCTGACATCCGAAAAATAATTACAGCTGGCTTCAACTTTCAAAACCTTGGCAACTTTAACTCAGCTATCTGCAAGGAAATTCCTGCAGGCTTTGGGTTACATGGCCTACTGCATCCTTCTCGTACCATATGCAAGACTACATATGAGGAAAATACAGTGGTACCTAAAAAGTGTATGGTCTTAGTATTGCCACAGTTTAGTCATACAGATCACCATCCTGCCTTGTCTTCAAAAGGAATTCCTTTGGTGGTCCAAGGCATGTACTCTAAACATATGAAAACCTTTCAGTCTGCCTCCAGCCACTCAGATACTAACCACGGACACTTCAGATTATGCATGAGGAGCCCATTTTCAGGGCAACTGTCTGCAGGGCCTTTGGACAAAGGATCAGAAGCTCCTGCATATCAATTTAAAAGAAATGTTAGCCGTTCAGAACGCTCTATGGGCTTTCAGGAATCTTCTACAACTAGGACAGCTACTGATACGGACAGACAACACCACAGTTATGTGGTACATAAACAAGCAAGGGGGATCTCATTCCTATAACCTTTGCAGACTAGCCGTGAATCTATGGAACACAGCTCTAGCTTGCAAACTGGACGTTCAAGCTCAGTTTCTACCAGGGAAGCAAAACTTCCTGGCAGACAGTCTGAGCAGACACCTGTCGGACCCACACGAATGGATGCTGGACACCGAAATATTCAGGATGGTTACAGCAGTCTGGGGATGTCCTCACATAGACCTCTTTGCATCCCACCTCAATCATCAACTACAGATTTTTTTTGCACCAGGACATTCCACAAACTAGCTTGGAAAGTGGATGCACTATCATTCAGTTGGAGAAACCTCTCTGGGTATGCCTTCCCGCCTCTACCTCTTCTTCCACGGGTGTTATTAAAGATCAAACAGGACAAGCCCAAGATGATAATTTTGCTGGCCCCAAATTGGCCTCGACAGTTTTGGTACTAAACACTGAAAAACCTTTGTCTGGAGCCCCCTTGGATATTACCACAGACTCTGAACCTTCTGTCCCAACACCAGGGTCAGGTTCTGCACTCCCATGTCAAAACTCTCAGCCTGGCGGCCTGGTTAATCCAGGGTCTTTGATTCATTCTCTTCTACCCAAGCAGGTTATGGATGTCATTTTAGAAGCCAGACGTCCTAGCACTAGAAAATCTTATGCAGGAAAATGGAAAAGATTTTGCTCCTGGACGCAGCTCAGGATTCAGATTCTCTTATTCCTAACATTCCTCTGATTTTACTTTACCTGACAGACCTCTTACATAAGGGTCTCTCTTTCTCTTCCATAAAGATCCATGCCTCTGCTATTTCTGCTCATTATAATTCAGACCCTTCAGTCTTTTCCCATCAGCTCATGAGACAGATTCTCAGAGGAGCTAAGAACTTAAGGCCTCCTAGATCTCCACCCATTCCTGCTTGGGATCTCAACTATGTTTTGGAAAAACTCACCTTACCTCCTTTTGAGCCTGCTGCCACATCTGACATCAAGTTTTTATCTTGGAAGACAGCCATCCTGTTAGCTCTTACCTCTGCCAAGAGAGTTTCGGAGTTGCAAGCTCTCATGGCTGTGGAACCTTATATTATTTTTCATCAAGACAGGGTGTCTTTACGGACTAATCCTACTTTCATGCCTAAGGTGGTTTCCAAAGTGGCTTTAAATCAAACTATTCACTTACCGACTTTTTCCCCCAGTCTTCAAAATAAGGGGGAAAGGATCTTGCATTCCTTGGATGTACACAGACAACTACGTTTTTACCTGGACAGAACCAAGGACATTAGGAAATCAGAGCAATTGTTTGATGTCCTTCAAGAATGCAACTGCAGTCATAACATATGGGTTGTCCTGCCTCAGGCAGCCCTCGGTCGGCCGAATTCCAAAGTCTGGGTCCGGCGTCGGCTGGTGTCACCTCCTCTCCGACGTCACCACGGCTGGAGTATAAAGGCATCGGCCAACGCCATCTTCTCCAGTCTTTCTTGCCGCGTGGTGCCCGAAGCAGAAGCAGTTCGAAGTGCCGGTCGGTCAGCTCCTGTGTTTTCAGTACCGAAGTCATCTAAAAGCTAAGTACCCCGTTGGGGAACATTTATTCTTGCCTCAGCCGATGTCAGAACAAATTGAGAAAGTTAATAATTGTTTGTCTTGTGGTAAACAAATACCTCGTAAGGACTTCCATTCTCTCTGCCTTCCTTGCCTGGGCCCAGACCACGACGTCTCGGCCTGTGCTGCCTGTGCTTGCTTTAATAAGCGCACTCTCAGGCGCCGGGCAGAATTCGCCGAGGACTTTTTCGGTGTATCTTTTGCGTATATCATGCCGTCTGATCAACCGACTACCCAATCTGCTAAAAAACGCAAGGACCGGGACCGACATCCTCGGCCCGCGTCCACTACCGATGCTACTCCCAAACCCTCTGCTAGTGCTCCGGTCCCTTCGGAAGTGGTAAATCTACCGCTCCAGGCCGACACAGCGTTAACACGACCTTCGGTCTCGGAGATCTCTCCGGTGCCGGTTGTTGATTTTCCTCCGGAAACCGAAGTTCTGGATCTACCCGACACCATTTCTGTGGACAAGGTTACGCCTGCACGTGGGGCTGCTAGGCCTCCCGTATCCATGTCCATCAAGGCCTTTGCACCTGCTAAGGCCGCCAGACAGGCCAAGTCCCATCCTAGACCTACTGCCCAGGTCCCTTCTTCTGATAAGCAGATCATGTCTATGGCTGCTGATCTTATTTCCCTTATTAAGGGGTCTCTGCCTCATCCGGAAAGATGTTCCCAGCCACCTGCAGAGAAAAGGCCCAGGACTGAGCAGGACGACGACCTCTCCTCGGATGAAGCCTCGGGTGATTCTGAACATTCTGATACCCAAGTAGAATCCTTCCAGGCCTACGAGGACTCTGATGCTGAGGAATCAATTCCCTCTGCCTCCCCTCCAGAGGATTTCTCATTTGGTGAAGTCCTGCATTCCATGAGGGAACATTTTCAATGGCAGGGTCAGGAATTCTCTGACTCCAGGAAAAGGCTTCGTACCTTCCTCAAGCTTCCCCAGCACAGGCCTTTAGCTATTCCACCTGTTATGGATGTTTTGGATGATGTTTTCTCTGACTCCAGTGCTAACCCTGATTCTCTTCCTCTGGCTCCAGTCAAGCCGGACAGATATTATAGGGTCCCTGACACTCACAAGCACCTTTTTAAGGCCCACTCTGTGGATCTAGAAACTATTTCACAGGGCCCCAAGGGAGTGGCTACCTCCTCTGCCAAAAACCCACTGCCAGCAGACAGGGAGGCTAGGTCCCTGGAGAGATGGGGTAAAAAAGTTTATACTTCTACTACCCTGGCCATGAGGTCACTAAATTGCCTTTTTCACATGTTTCAGTACCAGGATTTTCTCCTGGATGATTTACAGAAAAAGTTAGCTTCTCCTGATCCTATTGATAAAAAGTCATTGCAGGATCATATACATATCACTCAACAGGTTAATAACCATTTTCTACAGTGTGGTTATGATGCACTAGAAGCTTCATGTAGGGCAGCTATGACTGGGGCTGTGATACGTAGACATGCTTGGTTAAAGGATCAGTCTTTGCCTGACCATGTTAAAGTAAAGTTACTCGATGCACCTTTGGAAAAACAGAAGCTTTTTGGTGCTAATGCACAAGATGTATTGAAATCCATAGAGGAAAAAGCAAAGTCAGTACAGACAGTCAAGGATTTCCTTTAGGTTCAGCCACCCAGATTCAGCAGAAACTGGCCCTCAAAGAATTGGTCCTTCCCCGGCTCAGACAAGTTTCAAAGGGGAAAAAGCAGACGTGCCCGAGGTAGAGGGCAATACCGAGGATCTTACAGGGGGCGCCAATGGCAACCTCCAAATCAAAGAAGTGGTGCAGACAGTTCAGCTGCACCACAAGGACAATCGCAATGACTTGATTTTCATTCCGCCTACAAAGGTTCAAAGAGAAGCACCCTTGGGCGGAAAATTATCCTTATTCTCACAAAACTGGCATATCTTAACCAAGGACAACTGGATTCTGGATTTGATAGACAAAGGTTACAGATTCCACTTCCGCACATTACCAATAAGACAAGGCATGCCAAACCTGCCACATCATCAAAGGGCAGAGGCATTCTCTCAAGTTTCCAAGCTGTTAAGTATAAAAGCAATAGAAAGGGTTCCTCCTCAGGAGCAAGGCCAGGGATTTTATTCAAGGCTGTTCCTTGTTCCAAGAAAAGAAAACAAATGGAGACCCTTACTGGACTTGTCATCTCTAAACACTTTTCTCATAGTGCCAAAGTTCAAAATGCTGACGTTGCAGCAACTCCTTCCCATGCTGGGCAAGGGGTCTTGGCTGGTCACTCTGGACCTCAAGGAGGCATACCTGCATGTCCCAATCAGACAAAGCTGCAGAAGATACCTCAGATTTCTTGCAGGGACAGAGCATTATCAATTCTCAGCATTGCCGTTTGGCTTATCTACTGCGCCCAGAGTGTTCACGAAATGCCTGGCATCAGTAGTGGCACACTGCAGACTGCAGGGGATTCAAATATACCCCTACTTGGACGACTGCCTCATACAAGCAGACAACAAACCAACCTTAACAGAAAATTTGGACTATGTCATGCATCTACTGCAGGCCTTGGGATACACAGTCAACATTCAGAAGTCAAAACTACTGCCATCCCAACAGATTATCTTCTTAGGAGCCAAACTGGACACAGAAAACCAAATGGCCTACCTCACAGAGGAAAAACAGCAGCATTTACCAGAGTACTTCAAAGGCCTAGCGAAACTCTCCCAGCTGACTGCAAGGAAAATCCTGCAGGCCCTGGGGTTCATGGCATCTTGCATCCTTCTGATACCTTTGACAAGACTTCATACGAGAAAGCTGCAATGGTATTTAAAAAACTTATGGTCTCAACACAGCCAAAGCCTAGAGGACATAATCCCACTTATTCCATGTCTGCAAAAAGAATTTCTATGGTGGGCTCAAGCCAGTCAGCAAAACAAAGGTATGCCTTTCAACAGACCTCAAGCAGGCCAAATGATTACAACAGACGCCTCAGACCATGGATGGGGGGCGCACATGGAGGACAGATGCATTCAGGGGCAATGGGACCCCAAAGGAAAGACATCTGCACATAAACCAAAAGGAAATGTTGGCAGTGATGCATGCAATCGAGACTTTCGAAAAATCACTACAACAAGGACATTTACTGATGACAGACAACACCACTGTCATGTGGTACATAAACAAGCAGGGAGGCACTCATTCTTATCCCCTCTGCAGACTAACAATGCTTCTCTGGGAAAAATCCCTGAGCCTGAATATACATTTACAATCCCAGTTTGTACCAGGCAAGGACAATGTACTGGCGAACAACCTGAGTTAGAAATTTCATGGATCCACACCAATGGATGTTGCATCCTCACATTTTCTCTCAACTGATGAAGACATGGGGAAGACCGGATGTAGATCTTTTCGCATCCCACTTAAATCATCACCTGAAAAAGTTCTGCACAAGGACTCGCCATCTTCTAGCCTGGAAGACAGATGCTCTCTCCTTCAGCTGGAATTCTCTAAAAATTTATGCATTCCCTCCTCTGCCTCTACTGACCAAGGTGATACTGAAGATCAAAGCAGAACAACCAACAGGTATTTTGATAGCTCCAGACTGGCCAAGGCAACACTGGTACCCATTGCTATTGACCATAACTCGGACCAAACCATGGCCTCTGACCCTATGGCCCCTGCTCCTAACACAACACAATTACCGGACTGTACATCAAGACCTAAAGTCATTACATCTGACAGCCTGGAGGTTAACATGACTTCTCCACCTAACTCTCTATCAAAATCGGTTCAAGAGATCTTGCTGGAAGCACGCAGACCTTCCACAAGGAAAACATATTCAGCCAAATGGAAGAGATTCAGCGTCTGGAATGCCAACAGGGGTCAGGACACAGCATTACCGAGTATACCTCAGATATTAGAATACTTGGCAGAACTACTTCATACTGGACTTTCATACTCTTCAATATAGATTCATGCCTCAGCAATCTCAGCAAAATACAACTGTGACCCTCCAGTGTTTTCTCATCCCTTGCTAAGACAGTTTCTAAGGGGAATAATGAATATCAAACCTCCCAGAAAGCAGCCATACCTGCATGGGACCTCAATTATGTGTTGGAAAAATTAACTCTTCCTCCATTTGAGCCAGCAGCAAGTTCAGAAATGCAATTTCTTTCATGGAAGACGGCCTTATTGGCAGTCACATCTGCAAGAAGAGTTTCGGAGATACAGGCACTCATGGCAGTGCCTCCCTTCCTCATTTTTCATCAAGACAGAGTTTCTCTAAGAACCAATCCTACATTCATGCCCAAAGTTATTTCCAGGGTGTCTCTAAATCAAGCTATTCACCTGCCTGCATTCTTCCCCAATCCTCAAAATGGGGGGGGGGGGAGCTACTGCATACTTTGGACATACACAGACAACTACGTTACTACTTGGACAGAACTAAGGCCACCAGAAAGTCTGACCAACTGTTTGTAGCCTATGCTGCTGGAGTGCAAGGAAAAGCAATCTCCAAACAAACAATTTCAAAATGGATTGGACATTGCATCAGATTCTGCTATTCTTTCAATGGAAAAGGTGTGCCAGCCAATATTAGGCCACATTCCACCAGAGCTTTGGCCACTTCCACAGCTTTCCTAAGAGGAGTGGCAACAAAGGACATTTTAGAGGCTGCTACATGGAGCTCCATGCATACATTTACCAAGCACTACAACCTGCCCTTATATTCCAGATCCCGAGCAGGCTTTGCTTCAGCAGTCCTGCAGGGGATTCTAGCTACACCATCCTTATCTTAGTTCCATCCACCCCCAGCTTGGCTATGGTATTCAACCCATATGTTATGACTGCAGTTGCATTCTTGAAGGACATAGTGCAGTTTTGTACCTACCATAAATGTAGATGTCCGATAGATATGCAACTGCAGTCGGATTTTCCCTCCCACCTACCCCTCTGTATCCTTCTTTTTGGGTCCCTACCCCTTTTCCCATTAGCTGGGGGTATTCCTATGGTGTATCTGTTTATTACTGTTGTGCATGTTTGATATTATTTTTATCCATTTACCAAATTTAGCCTTCCTAGGAGGGCACCTGACATCTGGGGCAAGAAACACTGAAGAAGATGGCGTCGGCCGATGCCTTTATACTCCAGCCGTGGTGACGTCTGAGAGGAGGCGACACCGGCCGACGCCGGACCCAGACTTTGGAATTCGGCCGACCGAGGGCTGCCTGAGGCAGGACAACCCATATGTTATGACTGCAGTTGCATATCTATCGGACATCTACATTTATGGTAGGTACAAAACTGTACTTTTCTTATGCTTCAAGTTCCCAAGGTAGAGCCATTTCAAAACAGACCATTACTAAATGGATTGCTCATGGAATCAGATTTTGCTATTCACACCATGGAAAGCAAATCCCTGGGAGTATAAGGACTCACTCTACCAGAGCTGCTGCCACTTCAGCTGCCTTCCTCAGGGGAGTTCCTACCAAAGACATTTTGGAAGCTGCAACTTGGAGTTCAGTGCATACTTTTTCCAAGCACTACAATCTACCTCTCTACTCTAAGTCTAGGGCAGGCTTTGCTTCTGCTGTCTTGCAGGGCCTTTTAGCTGCCCCCTCTACTTTATGACCACCTCCCTTTTATTCTGCTTTGGGACTCAACCCTACAATCATGACTGCAACAGTGAAGACACTCGAACATCTACATTTATGGTAAGTGTACACAACTGTACTTTGTCCTCACAGCATGTCACTTTTATAGGCGCCAAACTAGACACCGTCCTCATGCGGGCGTTTCTACCACAGGAAAGAATCAGAGTCCTATAACAACAAGTTCACGCCTTGCTCCCTCTGAGAAGAGTGAAGGCAAGATGGGGCCTCCATCTGTTGGGGACAATGGCTGCTAAGATTATGTTGGTCCCTCTGGCAAGGTTACATATGAGGCTCCTTCAGTGGCTTATCTTTGCCCAGTGGTCTCTTCAACATCTTCCACTTTCTCACCCTGTTCTACTCACAGACAGGTGCAAACAGGATCTCAGTTGGTGGCTTCGCACCGACAACCTGAATGCAGGAAAGCCCTTCGTTCCTGCGCCTCCGATTGCCACAGTGACCATGGATGCCTCCCAGATGGGGTGGGGGGGGGGCATTTATCTAGGCAGGACAGTCAAAGGCACGTGGCAAGAACACGAGATGCATCTGCATATCAATGTCCTGGAGATGAGAGCTGTGCTACTAGCGTTGCAAGCACTTCAGAATTTTCTTCCTCTCGGGACTGTTGCAATCCACTCAGTGAATATGTCAGTGGTGTGGTATCTGAACAAGCAGGGAGGAACCAAGTCTTATCCCCTTTGCAGTGTGTCTTCCCAACGTTTTCTGGTGGCAACGCACATTCCGGGGAAGTCCAGTGTGATCGCAGGCAGGCTAAGCAGAGCTATTCTGATGCCTTACGAGTGGTCCCTGAACTATCAAGTTGCGGAACAGATCTTGTGCAGGTGGGGTCAGCCTTGCTGCGACCTTTTTGCCAGCCCCCTCAATGCCAAATGTAGCAGCTACTTCACGTCGATCCCCTCTCGGATGGAGTCACCCAGGGACGCTCTAGTCCACGATTGGCCCTCCGGTCTACTATATGCCATCCCTCCGGTCCGTTTGCTGTCAAAGGTTATTCAGAAAGTGTAATCCTTGGGAAGCAGAATGATAGATTGCTCCACACTGGCCCCGTCAAATTTGGTTCCCCTTTCTCCATCCCTATCTCATGGACACTGCTTGGATTATGGACCCACAACCAGACTTACTGACACACATGTCAGGGCAGCTCCATCCCTCTCTTCGGACCCTCCGGTTCACAGCCTGGCTACTCCACTTCCGTCATTAGTGAGGCTTCATCGTTTTTCGCCGGAGGTGGTTCATATTTTATCTTCCTCTCATAAGCCCTCGACCAGGAAGATTTATTACAGTAAATGGAAGAGGTTTTCAATCTGGGCGCATACCAAAAAGATTGACCCTTATACAGCTCCAATTTTGTCTGTATTGGAGTTCTTGTCTATGCTCTTTAACCAGGATTCAGTGGCTGCAACCATTAAAGTCCAATTAGTGGCTATTTCTACCTTTCATGTCGCATACAAGCATAGCCTGATGGTTTCCTGAAGGGCACTTTCCTTCATCCTCCGGTATTGGAACCTGTCATGCCTTGGGACTTAAACTTTGTTCTTCAGGGTCTTAATTTACCCCCCTTTGAGCCTGCAGCCACTTGCGATTTAAAATTCTTAACTAGCCATCACGTCAACCAGACGCGTTTCGGAGCTTCAGTCTTTATCAATCAAACCCCCTTATTTGATTTTTCATAAGGACAGGGTTTCTCTCAGACCGAACCCCTCCTTTCTTCCCAAAGTGGCGTCAATCAGTAACCTTAATCAATCTAGCGAATTGCCAGTGTTTTTTCCCCTGTTCTCAAACAAGGCAGAATTCAAATTTCCTCAATTGGATGTACACAGACCATTATGTTTTTATTTGCACAGAACGAAAGACCTCAGAAAATCTGATCAGTTGTTTGTTTCCTTTTCGGAAAACAGAATTGGGTCTCCTGTCTCCAAAGTCATGTTGTCCAGGTGGATCTGCAGTTGTATTTCTTTCATTTACTCCTCTGGGGGTAAAGATTTACCATTCCGGGTGAAGGCTCACTACTCAGTGTGTATCTACATCTACAGCCTTTCAGGCCAGATTGTCTATGGATGATATTTATGCTGCGGCTACTTGGGCATCTCCTCACACCTTCGTTACTCATTATAAGTTGGATGTGGTATCTAGGGGCAGGTCTTCCTTTGGTTCCACTGAGCTTCCCAGGATTTAGGTGCTAGGGACGCTGTCCCACGGGTAAGAATGTAGGCGAGACTGGACTACATAACATCGAGAAGTTATGTACTCACCATAACGTTCGATGTATGTAGTCCATTTCGCCTCACATTCTTACTTACACCCCCTCCTTCCCCCGTCCTGGAGGATCTGGAGGTTAGGTCTGGTTTCAGAGCTCCCTTCATTCTTGGTTTGTTCTTCCTTTCCTTAGGTGGTGTTATGCATGGAGAATGAGTGCTGGGGCTCGCAGCAAACTAGATCTGGGGATAGAGAGCAGTGCAGCATGGGATACCATCTTAGCCCAGCCAATAAAAAGACTTCGAGCTAAAAAAAGTTGGCCGAGTCGGAGCCGACATTCATCTCCAAACCCACAGGTAAGAATGTGAGGCAAGATGGACTACATACATCAAACGTTATGGTGAGTACATAACTTCTTGATGTTATGTAGTCCTATCTCGCCTACATTCTTACCCGTAGGTTCGGAGCTGAATATCGGCTCCGACTCGGACGATTTTACTAGCTCAAAGTCTCTCATTGGCTGGTCTAAGTGGGTAGCCCATGGTGCACTGCTCCATATCCCCAGATCTCGTTTGCCGCTTGTGTAGCTCGGACATGGTCTCGCTTGGCTGTGGCTAAGTACCTTCTTTTTCGCTATTTCTCCCAAAAGCTATTTTGATAGCTATTTCTTGTTGCTATTTTTGACTGTGGTAGTTGTGTTTTGTGGTATCCCTAACTGTTCCAGTGGGCTAGGCCCATTTTAGTTAGAGGACCTAGTCCTCCCCTCTGTTGTTAGATAAACTTTTAGTGTGATTGTGTTTGTCTGTGTGTCCCCTAGAAGAACCGTTTCAGTTAGAGGTTCTTAGATTGTCGAGTAGAGTTTTTTCTGGTGTTTCTACTTTGTGTGTTGTTCCCGCCCTTTTTTGTGATTTGTGTCTAGGTGCTTTCGCTTAGCGCTAGTTATAAGATGTCTAAGGATCAGAAGGCGCATAAGCCTTCTGGCTTTAAAAAATGTTCCAAGTGTGGATATAAGATGTCCATCACGGATGGACACACTGTGTGTGTTTACTGCCTTGGAGCCATCCATTTACAGGAGTTGTGTAGCTTTTGCCATGCGTTCAGTCCTAGGGTGCTCCAGGAGAGGCAAAATAAATTAATATTAAAGGGACTTCTAAAACCATCATTTGAGGAAGCTATAGACTCTGCTTCCAGTTCTCAGTCAAAATCCAAAGCTTCCAAGGCTTAGAAAAGGTCTCCGGCTCCATCTGCCTCTTCGGAGAAGATTACTGTATTGGATTCTACCTCCTCGGCTCCACTGTCATCGGGGCCGTAGGAGGTATCGGTGTTAACTGAATCGGCATCAGCTCCTATCATTCTTGAGCCCATTCGGAGCTGGTCGCGCAGTGTGATGCATGGTTCAGCTGACGAGATCCCAATCTCCATCGCTCTTCTCCAAATCCTCCAGGCTTTCTGATTTTGGATGTTGATAGGGTGGCGCAGAGGCTCCTGCAGTTGCCGGTGTTGGCTAAATTGTTCTCGGCTCCGACCCACTCTGCTCCAGAGCCAGTTCCTATGACCGTATCGATGATTCCTCCTCCGAGCACATCTTTGTCGTTGGAGCCGGTATGCTCCTCTCCAAGTGATGTTCCTGTGTCGGCTCCGATATCCCCTCAGGGTCTATCGGTGCCTACCTCGGCTCCGACCATGTCTGTTCCGTCCACAGGGTTCGGGGCTCGGGTCTCTTCGGTCGGGCCCGAGGGGGATACTTCGGGACATCTGTCTGTTCCAAGTCTCCCACTCGGTGCATCGGCTCGTGGGATCCCGGTCGTGGCCTCGGAGGCCGTCTGGACCTCGTACTCGGGAGGTGGGGGGCCTTTGAGGTCATGCAGAGCATGCTGGCCAGATCGTCAGCTACATCACCCGGGTTGGTCATTCCGTCCCCCACCACCCCGGCGAGAGTTTCTGATACTCACCTATCCATGGACAGTAGAGCGCCAGGCCCTAAGGATATCCCTACGAACGGTCCCCAACTTTCTGAGGGTCTCCCAGTGTTCGTGCCTGAGGAGCCTCCTAGAAAGAAATTGTGCAAGAGGAAGCACATAGACTCCCAGGATGAGTCTCTCGCCTCCAATACTGACTTCAAGGAATCTGAAGGGTCCCCCAAGTCATCCTCTGATGATGCTTCCTTCTCCGATATCCTGGAGATACTGAAACAGAGGTGACTGGCCTTCCAGAGCTCCTTCCGAGGAGGAGTCAGTATTCCTTAAGGCTTTTGGCGCTCAACCCTCCGCCTCCTGGGTGTCTCCACCCTTCGACGAACTTCTTGACCTCCTTTGTCGAAGAGTGTGGGAAACCCCCGATTCTGTGGAGCCTGTGCCCAGGCATCCCAACAAATTCCTTTCTGCCCCCCAGGGCAAAGAGTTTCTGTCGAAAGGAGTCCCTATGGATGCCATGGTCGTGGCGGCAGCCACCCAGAAGGAAGTAGCCGAGTCTTCTTCATCCGTCCATCCTCTTAACAAGGAGTCTAGGACCATGGATTGGTACGGGAAGCATACCCTATCTTCAGCAACCTTCACTCTACGGTCGCTGAATTATCTGTCTCACTTCACTCGGCTCCAGAGCGATCTCTTCAAAGAGTTGGGAGATACTCTTGCGAGTAACATACCTGAGGCGGTGGCTCAGACGGTTAACGCCCAGGTCTCTACCCTCAACTCCATTGCTAACTCGTCCATGCGGCTCATTTCGTATACAGCCGAGGGAGCGAATAGGGCAGCAAGCTCAGGGGTCACCCTTAGAAGGCAAGCCTGGCTGCGCCTGTGTCACTTTGCGGAGGCCTTCAAGTCTTCCTTCACTGATGCCCCATTTGACGGTTCCTCCTTGTTTGGGACCAAAGTGAAAGACACCCTCACCAGGTGCGAGCAAGAGGGAAAGACCCTGTCTGCCATAGGGGTCCGTTTTTCCCTTCCTTCTAGGCCTTATCCCACGGCCCAGTGGGGGGGGGGGTCAAGAAATCAGAGGATGTTCATCGTGCATACAGCTGCAGTAATCACAGATGGGTTCTCTGCCGTCAGGCGGGTCCTCGGTTGGCCGAATTCCAAAGTCTAGGTCCAGCGTCGGTTGTTGTCGCTTTCTTTCCTGACGTCAGTGAGGCAGGGGTCTATAAGACACAGCCAACGCCATTTTCTTCAGTCTTTTTTGCCGCACTGTGCCCGAAGCAGAAGCAGTTCACAAGTGCCGGTCGGCCAGCTCCTGAATTTACGAAAAATTGGAAACCGAAGTCTTCTTTAAAGCTAAGTACCCCGTTGGGGAAACTTTTCTTGCCTCAGACCGATGTCAGAAAAAGTTAACAATTGTATTTCTTGTGGGAAGCAAATACCGCATAAGGATTTCCATTCCCTCTGCATACCTTGTTTAGGCCCAGACCACAACGTCTCGGGCTGTCACATTTGCGCTACTTTCAATAAACGCACTATTAAGCGTCGGGCGGAGTTCGCCCAACACCTTTTTGGTAAAGCCTTTGATTATAAAATGTCGGAGACTCGACTACCGTTTTGTCCAAAAAACGCAAGTACAAGGACCGACACGCGAGGTCCGCGGTCTCCACCGACACCACGCCAAAACCGGCTACACGTGGTCCGGTTCTCAGCGAGACGCCTATGCAGTCCCTGAACACCGACTACACTTTTTTGGCGGTGTCTTCTGTAACTGAGACCGCAGGTACCTCGGCCCATACCCAGACTACAACCACCGAAGCCACTGTGTGTGTTGAGCCTCCTAATGTGGACAGGTCCACTTCCACCCATGGTGTCTTTAGACCCTCATCTTCCTTTTCCATTAAGGCCTTTAAGTCCAAGTCAGCCAGGCATCCCAAGAGGCCTATTGCACAGGGCCCATCTCCAGGCCCCATGCCTAAAAGACAGATGCTTAAAATGGCTGAGGATTTAATTACTCTTATCAGGGGTTCCCAACCCCCTCCAGACAAGAGACCCAGAGTGGAGGAAGATTCTCCCTCTTCTGATCAGGGCTCCATTTTTTCTGAACATTCTGATGTAGAGGAACACTCTTAGTCCCCTTTTGAAGATTCTGATGCAGAGCAGTCCATTCCTTCTGTATCTCCTCCAGAGGATTTTTCTTTTGGGGAAACCTTGCACACCTTGAGGGAACACTTCCATTGGGAAGGCCAAGACTTTTCTGATTCCAAGAAAAGACTTAGGGAATTTCTTTTGTTACCTCAACACAGACCTCTGGCGATACCTCCTGTCTTGGACATACTTGATGATGTTTATTCGGAGGCTTGCCTTAATCCGAATTCCCTGCCTCCTGCCCCAGTCAAGCCTGATAGGTACTACAGAGTTCCTAACTCACACCAATTTCTTTACAAAAGCCATAATGCTGACCCTGAAACCATTTCTCAAGGCCCCAAGGGAATTGAAGGCCTCTACTGCTAAGAATCCACTACCTTCCGAAAGAGAGTCAAGATCCTTAGAAAGGTGGGGAAAAAAGGTATATACCTCTGCCACCCTAGCTATGAGGGCCTTAAATTGTCATTTTCATATGCTTAAATATCAGCAGTTTCTGTTATCACAATTAAGGAATAAAATGTCTCACCCTGAACAACCAGATTTGAAGGAGTTGCAGGATATGATGCACAGTGCAGACCAAGTGGGTAAACACACCTTACAATGTGGCTATGATGCCCTAGAGGCCTCAAGTAGAGCTGCTGTTACAGGATCAGTCATTCGTAGACATGCCTGGCTTAGGGAACAAATCTTGCCTGATCATGTGAAAGCTTAAACTACTAGATGCTCCTTTACAAAAGGATGTGCTGTTTGGTACTAATGCTGAGGAGATGCTACGGAAAATGGAAGAAAAAGCCAAATCTATGCAAACTGTCAAAGCTTTTCTACAGGTTCAGCCACCACGTTTTAGCAGAAATTGGCCTTCTAAAAACTGGTCCTTTCCAGCCACAGACAAGCCCCAAAGAGGTAGATACAGGCGCACAAGGGGCAGAGGACAATCACAAGGATCATATAGAGGCAGGCAATGGCAAACTCCAGCACCAAGAGGTGGTGAAGACAGTGCACAACAATACAGGAAACAAACCCAATGACTTCCTCCTTTCCATGCCAAGCAAGTCTCAGCTGGCAGCACCCTTGGGAGGAAAGCTGGCATTATTTACAAGAAATTGGCATATTGTCACAACAGACAAATGGATCCTGGATGTTATAAACAGAGGCTACAGATTTCATTTTCACACTCTTCCAAAAATGAGAGGCATGCCAAACCTGCCACACAATCAAAGGGCAGAGGCACAACTACAAATTTCAAAGCTCATAGACATGAAAGCTATTCAAGAGGTACCTACTCACGAACAAGGTCAAGGTTTTTATTCCAGGCTATTTCTGGTACCAAGGAAAGGAACCGACTGGAGACCCATTTTGGACTTATCCATCCTAAACACATTCTTACTCGTACCAAAATTCAAGATGCTCACATTACAGCAGCTTTTTCCCATGCTGGGCAAGTGGTTTTGGCTGGTAACATTGGACCTCAAGGAGGCATACCTGCATGTCCCAATCAGACAAAGCTGCAGAAGATACCTCAGATTTCTTGCAGGTTCAATTCACTATCAATTCTCTGCATTGCCCTTTGGCTTATCTACTGCGCCCAGAGTATTCACGAAATGCCTGGCATCAGTAATTGCCTACTGCAGACTTCAAGGGATACAAATTTACCCTTATTTGGACGACTGCCTGATCCAAGCGGACAGCAAGCACATACTTCTGAAACATCTGGCTTATGTAACACGGTTACTGAATTTCCTGGGATACACAGTCAACAAAGAGAAATTCAGGCTAACACCATCTCAGAAAATAACTTTCCTGGGTGCCAACTTGGGCACAAACACCCAGATGGCCTATCTTACGCCAGAAAAACAGGGGCAACTAACTCAGTACTTCGAAATACTAGCAAATTGTACCAGGCTTACTGCAAGGAAAATCCTGCAGGCTATGGGCTTCATGGCATCTTGCATTCTTTTAATCCCATGTGCAAAGTTGCATATGAGGAAACTTCAATGGTACCTAAAAAAAACTATGGTCTCAACACGGCCACAATTTGGAAACAATAATACCAATAATTCCATGTTTGCAAAAGGAATTTCTATGGTGGGCCCAAGCATGTCAAACAAGCACAGGTCTCCCATTCTGCAAGCCTCAAGCAAATCAAGTCATCACAACAGACGCCTCAGATTACACCTGGGGGGTGCACATGACCGACAGGGTACATTCAGGGCAAATGGTCCCAAAAGGAAAAGCACCTTCACATCAATCAGAAAGAAATGCTAGCAGTGATAAATGCAATTAGAGCTTTCAAGGACCTCCTGCATCCAGGACAATTATTGATAAGAACAGACAACACCACAGTAATGTGGTACATAAACAAACAAGGAGGAACACATTCATACCCCCTGTGCAGACTAGCCATGACACTTTGGAATTTGGCTCTGGAATGGCAAATCGAACTTCAGGCACAGTACTTGCCAGGTTTGGAAAACACGCTGGCAGACAATCTAAGCAGAAATATGACAGATCCACATGAATGGAAGTTGCATCCTCAAGTGTTTACAAAGATAATCCAAGCGTCGGGGAGGCCAGACATAGATCTCTTCGCCTCCCACAGGAATCATCAATTGGAAAAGTTCTGTTCAAGGACCTTTCATCCAAAGGCCTGGAGAGTGGACGCCCTTTCATTCAGTTGGACAGCATGGACAGTTTACGCTTTCCCACCTCTGCCTCTTCTGCCCAAGGTACTCTTGAAAGCAAGAGCAGACAGACCAAAGATGATACTGATTGCTCCAGACTGGCCAAGACAACACTGGTACCCACTCCTGAGGAGCCTAACACATACTCCTCCCTGGTCCCTACCTCTAATGCCTCTTCTGCTGACTCAGCACAGCTACAAAACTCTTCACAGTCAGCTGAAAACACTCAATCTCGCTGCATGGAAAATTCCTTAACACCACAACAGACCCTACTCCCCAAAGAGGTGCAGGATGTCATTTTGGAGGCCAGAAGGCCATCTACTAGAAAGGCTTACTCCGCAAAATGGAAACTGTTTTGCTCTTGGAATGAGAAAAAAGGCCAGGACCCTAGAAAACTGAATTTGCCTCAGGTATTACAGTATCTAGCTGAGCTGCTGAACAGTGGACTTTCATTTTCCTCCATAAAAATCCATGCCTCAGCCATTTCTGCAGAATTCAACACTGATCCACCCTTATTCTCTCACCCACTCTTAAGACGGTTCCTCAGAGGGGCTAAGAATATAAGACCACCAAGGAGAAACAACCAATACCAACCTGGGATCTTAATTACATTCTAGAAAAATTAACATTGCCTTCCTTTGAACCAGCTGCCTCAACAGATTTGCAATATTTGTCCTGGAAAACAGCCTTCCTTCTGGCCATTACCTCAGCTCGTAGGGTTTCGGAACTACAAGCCCTCATGGCTGTGCAGCCCTTTCTCATCTTCCATCAGGACAGGGTTTCCCTTCGAACCAACCCGTCATTTAAGCCTAAAGTGGTATCCAGGGTAGCTTTAAATCAAGCCATACACTTACCTACCTTTTACCCCAATCCTCAAAACAAAGGGGAAAGGCTGCTACACTCCTTAGACATCCATAGACAGCTACGTTATAATTTGGACAGAACAAAGCCTTTCAGGAAATCAGACCTACTTTTTGTGTCCTATGCTGTAGGAGCTCAAGGGAAGCCAGTTACCAAACAGACCATTTCAAAATGGATAGGCCACTGCATACGGTTTTGTTACTCCTATCATGGAAAATCTGTCCCCACAGGCATCGGATCCCACTCCACCAGGACCACAGCTACCTCTACAGCCTTCCTCAGAGGAGTTCCTACCAAAGATATTTTGGAGGCAGCCACTTGGAGTTCTGTGCATACCTTCACAAAACACTACCACCTGCCTTTATATTCCAAAACTAGAGCAGGCTTTGCCACTGCTGTGTTGCAGGGCATTCTGGCTCATCCCAATTCCACCTAGTGCCTACCACCCTGTGCGTAGCTTTGGGATTCTACCCATCTGTGATTACTGCAGCTGTATGCACGATGAACATAGTACAGATGTCCTTCAAGGATGCATCTGCAGTCATCACATATGGGTTGTCCTGCCTCATGCAGCCCTTCGGTCGGCCGGATTCCAAAGTCTGGGTCCGCGCGGCTGATGTCGCCTTTCCCGGCGTCAGCGCCTGGGGTATAAAAGCGTCAGCCGACGCCATCTTCCTCAGTCTTTCTTGCCGTGGTGCCGAAGCAGAAGCAGTTCGCAAGTGCCGGTCGGCCAGCTCCTGTAAATTCGCTATCCGAAGACTTCAAAAGCTAAGTACCCCGTTGGGGACTCTTTCTTGCCTCAGCCGATGTCAGAAAAAGTTAATAATTGTTTAGCTTGTGGGAAACAAATACCTGATAAGGATTTCCACTCTTACTGTCTACCTTGCTTAGGCCCAGACCACGACGTCTCGGCCTGTTCTGCCTGCGCTTCCTTCAACCGACTCACTCTTAGACGTCGGTCGGAGTTCGCAGAAGAGTTTTTTGGGGATAGTTTTGCTTGCAAAATGCCGTCGGAAACCCCGACTTCACATTTAATTAAGAAACGGAAAGACAAGGACCGACACGCGGGCCACAGTTTCGGCTGAAACCGCGGCTAGGCCTACCGCGAGTGTCTCGGTCTCGGCTGATACCGAGTCCTTGGAACTTCCGAACCCTGAAATATTATAACCGACAGCCTCGGCCCCAGAGGCTCCTACCGAGTCGGTTACAGAATTGCCTTCCGAAAGTGGTGTATTGGAATCTTCTGACACCATACCTTTAGACAAAGCTACACCAGCACGTGGTGCAGCCAGGCCTCCTGCATCCATGTCTATTAAGGCCTTCACCAGGGCTAAAGCTGCAAAACACTCTAAAGCCATGCCTCCCAGAGTTATTCCTCAGGGACCTTCTTCTAGTTCACAGATTCTAACTTTAGCAGAGGACCTTATCTCCTTAATTAGGGGCTCTCAGCCTCATCCGGACAGGGGCTCCCAACCCCCTCTAGACAAAAGGCCCAGGATGGATCCTCCTGATCCCCTTTCCTCAGAGGAGACCTCTGTTGGCTCTGATCACTCAGACTACCAGGAGGAGGCTTATTCGGCCTACGAGGATTCGGATGCAGAGGAATCTATTCCCTCGGCCTCCCCTCCTGAAGAGCTTTCCTTTGGGGAGACCCTTCACACTATGAGAGAGCATTTCAAATGGCAGGGCCAGGAATATTCTGATTCCAGGAAAAGACTAAGAACTTTTCTCCATTTACCTCAGCATAGACCTTTGGCTATTCCTCCTGTTTTAAATGTGATTGATGATGTATACTCTGACTCTAGTATGACCCCTGACACTCTGCCTCCAGCCCCTGTTAAGCCCGATAGGTATTACAGAGTCCTGGACACATAATTTTCTTTATAAGGCCTACTCTGCTGACCCTGAAACTATTTCACAGGGCCCTAAAGGGGTTGCAGCTGTTACTACTAAGAACCCACTCCCCTCTGCAAAGGAGTCCAGGGCATTAGAGAGATGGGGTAAAAAAGTGTATACCTCTGCCACTCTTGCTATGAGGGCATTAAATTGTCAATTTCACATGATACAGTATCAAGAGTATTTGTTAGAAGAAATGCATAAGAAATTGTCTTCTTCTGAACCCCTTGACCGCAAATCTCTTCAGGATCTGGTACATAACTCCCAGCAGGTTAGCAACCACTTCTTGCAGTGTGGTTATGATGCATTGGAAGCTTCATGTAGGTCAGCAATGACAGGTGTTGTCATACGCAGGCATGCTTGGCTGAAGGAACAATCTGCCAGAACATGTTAAAGCTAAGCTTTTGGATGCTCCACTGGAAAAGCAGAAGTTATTTGGTTCCACTGCTCAAGACGTCCTAAAGAAATTTGAGGAAAAGGCAAAATCTGTACAAACAGTTAAGGATTTTCTTCAAGTCCAACCGCCTAGATTTAGCAGAAACTGGCCTTCCAAGAATTGGTCCTTTCCGGACACAGAAAGATTTCAAAGGGGCAGGAACAGGCGTGCCAGAGGTAGAGGGCAAGCTAGGGGCTCTTACCGAGGCAGTCAATGGCAACCTCCAATCCAGACAGGCAGTTCAGGACCTGCAACTGCTGCACAAGGACAAACTCAATGACTTTGCTTTGACTCCGCCAACCAGGGCTCAATTCGAAGCACCTTTGGGCGGAAAGCTTTCTTTATTCTCAAGAAATTGGCACAACATTACAAGAGACAAATGGACACTCCAAATAATAGACAACGGATACAGGTTCCATTTCCACACTTTGCCAAAAAGAAAAGGCATGCCAGGTCTTCCACCAAATCAAAGGGCAGAGGCTTTGAAACAAATCTCAAACTTACTAAAAATGAAAGCCATAGAAAAAGTTCCTATTTCAGAACAAGGCCAAGGATTTTACTCCAGGCTATTCCTTGTTCCAAGAAAAGAGCATCAATGGAGACCAATTCTCGACTTGTCCGCACTGAATACTTATCTCATTGTGCCAAAATTCAAAATGCTGACTCTACAGCAACTCCTTCCCATGCTGGGCAAGGGGTCTTGGCTGGTTACTCTAGACCTCAAGGAGGCATACCTGCATGTCCCTATCAGACAAAGTTGCAGAAGATACCTCCGATTTCTTGCAGGGTCAGAGCATTATCAATTCTCAGCATTGCCCTTTGGCTTATCTACTGCGCCCAGAGTATTCACGAAATGCCTGGCATCAGTAATAGCACACTGCAGACTCCAGGGGATTCAAATCTACCCATATCTGGACGACTGCCTTATACAAGCAGACAACCAACAAACTTTGATAAGGGACTTAAATTATGCCATCAACCTTCTACAGGCCTTGGGATATACAGTCAACATGCACAAATCAAGACTTGTTCCATCCCAACGAATAACCTTTCTGGGTGCGGATCTAGATACAACCACCCAAATGGCTTATCTCACAGAAGAAAAACAAAGTCAACTACCGGATTACTTCAAGAATCTGACAAGACAAACCCAACTGACTGCAAGGAAAATCCTGCAAGCCCTGGGTTACATGGCATCCTGTATTCTTTTGATTCCACAAGCAAGGCTACATATGAGAAAGCTACAGTGGTACCCAAGGAGTTTATGGACTCAGCACAGTCACACTTTGGAGACGTTAATCCCACTCATTCCCTGCCTTCACAAGGAATTTCTGTGGTGGGCTCAGGCCAGCCAGTCCAACAGAGGGTTGCCTTTCATAAAGCCAGAAACCTCCCAAACTATTACAACAGACGCTTCAGACCTAGGTTGGGGAGCATACATGCAGGGCAGAGGTATCCAAGGACAGTGGTCACAAAAGGAGCTACGCATGCACATAAATCAAAAAGAAATGCTAGCAGTGATACATGCAATCGAGGCCTTCAAACTGGACAGACAACACCACAGTTATGTGGTACATAAACAAGCAAGGAGGTACCCATTCTTACCCTCTTTGCAGACTGGCAATGAATCTATGGGATCTTTCCTTGAAACTCAATATACAGCTACAAGCTCAGTTTGTGCCAGGGAAGGACAATACTCTGGCGGACAGCTTAAGCAGAAATATCATGGATGCACACGAATGGATGCTGCACCCAGACATTTTTCAACAGATAACACAATCTTGGGGGAGCCCGGACATAGATCTATTTGCACAATCAACTGAAGAAATTCTGCTCAAGGACATACCACCCACAAGCGTGGAAAGTGGACGCCCTCTCTTTCAGCTGGAGAAATCTAACAGTGTATGCATTTCCTCCTATTCCATTAATGACCAAGGTGTTACTGAAGATCAGGGCAGAACAGCCAAAAGTGATTCTGATAGCTCCGGACTTGCCAAGACAGCACTGGTACCCACTGCTAAGGAGCATGTCACGTACGAAACCATGGCCCCTACCTCTATGGCCACTTCTACTGAGACAGCACAGATACAAAACTCTACATTCCAACCTGAAAACATTGCAACTAACAGCATGGAGAATACCTTGACTCCTCCTCAGGATAAGCTATCCCAGAGAGTGAAGAATATTATTATGGAAGCTCGCCACCCTTCCACAAGGAAGGTATATTCAGCAAAATGGAAAAGATTTCTCATCTGGAACACCACAAAGGGCCTAGATGCGACAATGATGGACATGGCACATATCCTGGGATATTTGGCAGAAATGTTCCACAATGGGCTGTCTTACTCTTCTATTAAGATTCATGCTTCAGCAGTTTCAGCTGAGTACAATACTGATCCACCTGTCTTTTCTCATCCTCTCCTAAGACGGTTTCTCATCTGGAACACCACAAAGGGCCTAGATGCGACAATGATGAACATGGCACATATCCTGGAATATTTGGCAGAAATGTTCCACAATGGGCTGTCTTACTCTTCTATTAAGATTCATGCTTCAGCAATTTCAGCTGAGTACAATACTGATCCACCTGTCTTTTCTCATCCTCTCCTAAGATAGTTTCTAAGAGGAATTAAAAACATCAAACCTCCTAGGAATCCACCTCTACCTGCTTGGGACCTTAACTACATGTTGGAAAAACTAACACTGCCTCCATTTGAACCAGCAGCATCTGCAGATCTACAGTACCTTTCATGGAAGACTGCTTTCCTTCTGGCAATAACCTCAGCAAGAAGGGTTTCGGAATTGCAGGCCCTGATGGCAGTTCAGCCATTCATTATTTTTCACCAGGACAGAGTTTCATTAAGAACTAATCCTACTTTTATGCCAAAGGTGGTATCCAGGGTTTCATTGAATCAAGCCATTCACTTGCCTACCTTCTTCCCAAATCCACAAAACAAAGGGGAGAAACTGCTGCACACCCTGGACATTCACAGACAGTTGCGCTACTACTTGGACAGAACTAAAGGTTTCAGGAAAACTGACCAGCTGCTGGTAGCCTATGCTGCTGGTACTCAAGGAAAAGCAATTTCCAAATAGACAATTTCAAAATGGATAGGAAATTGCATCCGCTTTTGTTACTCTTTTCATGGAAAGACTGTACCAGCTAACATTAGACCTCATTCTACGAGAGCCACAGCCACCTCCACAGCCTTCTTAAGAGGGGTGGCTACAAAAGACATTTTAGAAGCTGCCACATGGAGCTCCGTGCATACATTTGCCAAGCATTACAATTTACCTTTATATTCCAGATCCAGAGCGGGCTTTGCTACGGCTGTCCTGCAGGGTATCTTAGCTACACCATCCTTGTCCTAGTACCTCCACCCCCAGACTGGCTATGGTATTCTACCCATATGTGATGACTGCAGATGCATCCTTGAAGGACATAGTACAGTTTTGTACCTACCATAAATGTAGATGTCCGATAGGTATGCATCTGCAGTCAGGTTTACCCTCCCTCCTTCCCCTCTATGGTATTCCTGGGGTGCTTACCTCTCTATTAGCTAGCTGGGGGGATCTATTATGGTGTATTTGTTTTTACATACATATATTTTTGCAAATGTTTGGATTTTTTATTGCTTATTTTCCAAATTTAGCCTTCCTAGAGGGCACCTGGCATCTGGGGCAAGAAAAACTGAGGAAGATGGCATCGGCTGACGCTTTTATACCCCAGGCGCTGTGACATCGGGGAAAGGGTGACAGCCGACGCCGGACCCAGACTTTGGAATCCGGCTGACCGAAGGGCTGCCTGAGGCTTGACAACCCCCCATATGTGATGACTGCAGATGCATACCTATCGGACATCTACATTTATGTTAGGTACAAAACTGTACTTTTTGTACCTACCATAAAATGTAGATGTTCGAGTGCTAATACAGCTGTAGTACAGTTTTCACTCCCTCCTCCCCCTCATGGTAAAGGCCTAGGGCCTAACCCCTCTTTATGCAACCTGATTGGGTTATCCTTCTATGGTATATTTACTTGCAACTACTGATTTTTGATTATATTGCATTGCATGTATATAAATATAATTTATGTATTGCCTTCCTTCTGGGGGCACCTGACATCTGGGGCAAGAAAGACTGAAAAAAATGGCGTCGGCTGTGTCTTATATACCCCTGCCTCACTGACGTCAGGAAAGAAAGCGACAACAACCGACGCCGGACCTAGACTTTGGAATTCGGCCGACCGAGGACCTGCCTGATGGCAGAGAACCCATCTGTGATTACTGCAGCTGTATTAGCACTCGAACATCTACATTTATGGTAGGTACAAAACTACTTTTTTTCCTGCTGCACAAGGTGAACCCCCCCTCCAGAGGCGGGGGGGGGGAGATTATTCAGGGAGACGTCGCCCCAGAGGCAGAGGGGGCCCCCCGCAATTCGGGAGACCGCGACTCCTTCCGTGGCTCTCCATACTCTCATTCCTGAGGGTGTGCCCGACTGCGCTTATCCGGAGCCAGTCGGGGGTCGCATTTCCTTATACCCGGAAGCCTGGGAGAGCATTACCCAGGACCGATGGGTATTACGGACAATTTCCAGAGATTACTTCATTCCATTCTCTTCAGTACCCCCACCAATCAGAAAAATCCCAGATGTTCCACACAGTCAAAGGGATCAAGCAGCCTCAGAGGTCTCGCAGCTGCTAGAAGGAGCCATCCAACATGTCCCCTCAGACCAAATCGGATTAGGGACTTACTCAAGATTCTTTTTGGTGCCGAAAAGAACAGGGGACCTGAAACCCATACAAGATCTCAGTCAACTCAATTACGTACACAAGTCCAAGTTCCGTATGGTCACACTACTATCGAATCTCCCATTGTTTGGAGAGGAGGCATGTATGTGCTCCATCGACCTCAAGGATGCTTACTACCATGTCAAAATGGACACAACATCCAGGAGTCATGTACGCTTCCGGCTAGGAGCCAGTCACTTCCAGTTTCGAGCCCTGCCCTTTGGTCTCACCACACCCCCCAGGGTGTTCACCAAATGTATGGCAGTGGTGACGGCTCACTTGAGACGTCAGGGATTCCAGGTGTTTCTGTACTTGGACGACTGGCTCCTTACCGCCCCCACCAGGCATCAACTAGTTCAGATCAGGGACACTACCATCAATCCATGTCACCAGTTGGGCATAACGATAAACTGGGAAAAATCTGCCTTATTGCCCTCACAGCGTGTCACCTTTATAGGAGCAGATTTAGACACCATTCGAATGCGAGCATTCTTACCACAAGAAAGGATCACAGTATTACAACAACAAATGCACATGCTGATGCCCCTGAGACAAGCAAAGGCAAGACTGGTTCTCCAACTCCTAGGCTCCATGGCAGCAACTATCATGTTGGTCCCTCTAGCGAGATTACACATGAGACTTCTTCAGTGGCTCATCTTTGTTCAGTGGTCTCTCCAAAGACTCCCACCATCTCATCCCATCTTACGGACAGGTGCAAGCAGGACCTCCATTGGTGGCTGTGCACCAACAATTTGAACGGGTAAAAGCCCTTCGTTCCACACGTCCCTGTTGCCACGGTGACCACAGACACCTCCCAGATTGGGGGGGGGGGCATTATCTTGGCAGGACAGTCCAAGGCATGTGGCAGGAACATGAGATACATTTGCATATAAACGTCCTGGAGATGAGAGCAGTGCTTCTTGCGTTGCAGGCACTTCAGAAAGTTCTTCCTCAGGGGACTATTGCGATACCACACTACTGACATGTTGTCTGAGTATATCTCAACAAGCAAGGGGGAACCCGGTCTTACCCTCTGTGCAGAGAGGCTATGCGAGTGTGGCATTGGGCAATAGCTTCCCAACGTTTTCTGGTGGCAACGCACATTCCGGGGATGTCCAATGTAATAGCGGACAGGCTAAGCACAGCTATCCTTATGCCTTACCAGTGGTCCCTGAATCGCCTGGTTGCAGGTGAATCTTCAGCAGATGGGGTCAGCCTTGCTGCGACCTTTTTGCCAGCCATCTCAATGCAAAATGCAGCAACTACTTCATGCTGATCCCCCCCACAGGGGGAAGCACCCAGGGACGCTCTGGTTCACGATTGGCCCTCCGGTCTGCTTTATGCTTTCCCTCCTTTTCCCCTGCTGTCAAGGGTGATTCAGAAAGCGCAATCCTTGGGAAGCAGAATGATTCTGATTGCTCCACACTGGCCTTGTCAAGTCTGGTTCCCCTTCTTCAACCATACATTGTGGACACTCCTTGGATTCTGGACCCTCAACCAGATTTACTGACACACATTTCGGGACAGTTCCACCCCTCTGATGACCCTCCGGTTGACAGCCTGGCTACTCCACTTCCATCGTTAGTCAGACATCATAATTTTGTTCACCGGAAGTGGTCCATATATTATCGTCCTCTCATAAGCCATCCACTAGAAAGATTTATTCTAGTAAATGGATAAGGTTCTCTATCTGGGCACATACTAGAGGCATTGATTCTTACACAGCTCCAATAGATTCAGTTCTGGAGTTCTTGTCTATGCTTTTCTATCAGGGGTCCGCATCAGCCACCATCAAAGTTCAGCTGGCGGCGACATCTAATTTCCACGTAGCGAATGAACCCAGTCTCATGGCACACACACTATGCAAAGCATTCCTTAAACGTACTCTGTTGCTTCGTCCCCCAGTGTCCGAACCTATCATGCCCTGGGATCTCAATTTTGTTCTACAAGCCCTTACTTTACCACCATTTGAGCCTGCAGCTACCAGTGAATTAAAATTCTTGACATGGAAAACAGCATTCTTAACAGCAGTCACTTCAGCGAGGCGGGTTTCGAAAATTCAAGCCCTCTCCATCAAAAACACCCATATTTAATCTTCCATAAAGATAGGGTCTCTCTTAGACCAAACCCCTTGTTCCTTCCTAAAGTGGCTTCCGTGTCTAACATGAATCAGTCCATTGAGTTGCCTGTTTTCTTCCCCCACTTTTCTAACAAGGCAGAATTTAGATTTCACCAATTGGATGTACATAGACAGTTACGCTTCTATCTACACTGGACAAAAGATATCCGGAAATCTGACCAACTCTTTTTCTCTTTTTCGGAAAACCGAATGGGTTCTCCGGTATCCAAGGTCACGCTGTCTAGATGGATAAGCCAGTTGTATCTCTTTCATCTATCAGGCAGGAGATAAAAATTTGCCATTTCCAGTCAAGGCACATTCTACTCGGGCTGTTTCTACATCCACAACCTATCAATCTAAATTGTCAATGGATGATATATGTGCTGCAGCTACTTGGGCTTCTCCTCACACTTTTGTTTCTCATTACAAATTGGACGTGGTCTCCAGGTGCAGGTCTTCCTTTGGCTCCACAGTTCTCAGGAGTATTTTCCTATGAGCCACCCAGGATGTAGGTGCTAGGGACGCTGTCCCACGGGTAAGAATGTAGGCGAGATAGGACTACATAACATCAAGAAGTTATGTACTCACCATAACGTTCGATGTATGTAGTCCATCTCGCCTCACATTCTTACTTACCCTCCCACCTTCCCCCTGCCTGAGGCTTTGGAGGTTAGGTTGTCACCTACAGAGTCCCTTTGATTAGTTTGTTTATATAGATGTGATGTGTGCATGGAGTACAAATGATTTTCGCAGCAAACTAGATCTGGGGATATGGAGCAGTGCACCATGGGATGCCCACTTAGCCCAGCCAATGACAGACTTTGAGCTAGTAAAATCGGCCGAGTCAGAGCCGATATTCGGCTCCGAACCCACGGGTAAGAATGTGGGGCGAGATGGACTACATATATCCAACATTATGGTGAGTACATAACTTCTCGTTTCCCACCCCCAAAATCTAAACGTAGACAAAGGAAACCTCATAGGGAAAGGAGCCAAAGATAGCACCAGCAGTCTAGACATTGGAAGTGTGACAGTAGGTGTTCTGGATCATGACCGCAAGGACTTAGCAGGCTGGAGTCATGACTCTTGCATGCCTCCCCCGTTCCCCAAGCTTGGGAGGGCTGTCTGTTTTCTACAAAAACTGGACTGTCATTACTTGGGATCTGTGGGTGCAGAACATTATTCAGAGAGGTTACAAACTCGCGTTCAAACAACTCTTGATTGGCTAAGTCTTCCCAGACGTTCATCCAAACCAAAAAAACAGAGGCCTTAATCCAAATAGAGCTTTTGTGTTCAAGGATCTGTGGAACCTGTACCAAAATCCTTTCAAGGAAAGGGTTCTTACTCGAGACTTTTCCTAGTTCCCAGAAAAGAAGTCACCTGGAGGCCAATTCTAGGTCTGTGAAAGCTTCACTGATTCTTAACAGGTCCCAAAATTCAAGATGCTGACTCTGCAGAAACTGCTGCCACAATTATCCCTGACGCATTCAAGGTAACCTTTTATCTAAAAGGTGCGCGTACCTCCATAGCCCCATAGAGGAATCCCATAGATAGTTCTTGTGCTCAAGAGCAGGGGTGAGTCGTTATCAGTTCTTTGCTCTGCTCTTTGGCTTATCTACTGTGCCAAGGGTTTTCACAAAATTCCTAGCCCCAGCGATGGCCTTATTCAGGACAAAGAAAATTCACATTTATCCCTGTCTAGAAAAACTCAAAGCAGACTTGGTTTATACCAAACATGTGCTAACCTTGCTGGTGTTTGCCATCAGTAAAAATGTCACAGACCCCACAAGCAGGATTGTGTTCCTAGGAGCCTTACAAGACTCGGCTCTTTAGAATGCTTTCCGTCCTCTGGACAAGGCTACCTCCTTAAACTTTTGCTGCAAGAAGATCTTTGACAGGCAATACCTCACAGCCAGACAGTCTCTCAGGGCGCTGGGATACATGGCCTCTTGCATTCTCGTGATTCTCTGGCCAAACTGCGTATGAGCGAGCTGCAGTGGTGTCTCTCAAATGAGTGGTACCAACATTCGCAGTCTGTCTTCTTCAAAGTAAAACTGCTTCCTTGCCTCAGGAAAGAGTTTGCTTGGTGGGTCAAAGCATGCTGTATCAATCCAGGCCTTCCCTTCAGGTTCATCCCTGACAACAGATGCATCAAAAATAGCCTGGGTAGCCCAATTCAGCAATCTCCAGACTGAAGGCAAACGAGACTCCAGTTTCAGAAACAAATACATTAACCTAAAAGAACAAATGGCAGTCTAAAAAGGCCTGATTGCTTTTCAAAATTAATGGAAACCCAGAATTCTCCTGGTGAAGGCAGACGGTACCACAGTTATAAGGGGGGGGGGGTCACTCTTACCTCCTTTGTCACCTAGCCATGGACCTTTGGTAAATGCAAACTCCCTAGGGCTGCACCTCATGGTACATTACCTACCAGGAGATACCAGCCAACTAGCGGATCACCTCAGCAGCAGCCTGTCGGATCCCCACAAGTGTCAACTGCATCGGGAAGTATTTCTCAGCTTACTTGAAAAATGGGGAGAGACGCAGGTAGACCGTTTTACTACAAAAGAAAATGCTGAAAAAGTTTTGCACCAAGAACAAAATGAAGTCAGCCTGGAAGACAGATGCATTTTCCTTTCTGTGGACAGTCCTGTTCCTCTATGCCTTACCTCCCAATACCACTGCTGCCCAGGATATTTCTGATGGTCCCAGACACTGACCAAGACAGCACTAATACCCTCTCTTACTCAGTGTAACCAACAGGGAGCCATGGCAGCTGCTACAGAGAGTGGATCTACCAATGCAGAACAGAGGTACAATAATAGACCCCAACCTGCACACATTCAAACTGACACCTTGGATAATAACTTGATCTTCTGGAAAGGGTGTCTATTCGAGAGCAGGTTCTGGACATTCTAAAAGAGGTCAGGAGACCTAGCGTACTAGAAAGTCTTACTCTACCAAATGGAAAAGATTAATTCTTTGCAGATGGAAAGGAAAAAAAACCCTCGTCAAGCTCAGATCCCTTTCCTTTGGTCATGCTTTGTCAGCCTTTTTGACAAAGGTCTCTCCTACTGTATAAAAATCCATGCCTCAGCTATTTTTGCCTGTCTGCCTTTTCAACCTCTTGTCTTTTTACATTCCCTCATGAAGCAGTTTGAGAAGAGTCATCTGCATTAGGCCTTCCAGGAAAGCTCATGTCCCTACCTGGGACCTCCGTTTAATTCTGGAGAAGATCACTGTTCATCTGATGAACCATCTGCTTCTGCTGATATAAAATTTCTGACCTGGAAGACGGCCTTCCTACTAGCCATTACCTTCACCAGAAGGGGGTTAGAGCTTCAAGCCCTTATTTGTGGAACCTTTCATTCTCCACCCAAACAGAGTCTCTCTCTCAGGGCCAACCCTTTCCTTATGCCCAGTGTGGTGATAGAGATGACTTTAAACCAGCCCATACACTTGCGTGCATTCTTTCCTAACCCTTAGAACAAGGAAGAGTGAATCCTTCATTCTTTGGATGTGCTTAGGAAACTGTTACTACTTAGAACTAAGAATGTCAGGAAATTAGACCAACTTTGTTGCCTTTGCCAGTATCTCTGAGGAGGAACCATTTTCAAAACAAGCTATTTCCAAATGGATCTCCCAATGGTACTGCCTTTTGCTACAGCCGCCCGGGTAAGCTTCCTGATTCTGTGAGGACACTTGCCACTAGTGCTGCTGCTACCTTTACTGCCTTTCTAAAAGGGGTGCCCACTAAGGACATTTTGGAAGCAGCTACTTGGTTCTCAATGCATACCGTCATCAAACCTTACCATCTTCCACTTTTTCCAAGTCCAGAGCAGGATTTGCCATTGCCATTTTGCAGGGCATCCTTTTCTTTACTTACTTAATTCACTCTGGAGCAGCTTAGAAAATGCTGATTGCATACTTCCACCTTAGGAACAACAGTGCAGCCTGAGCTCATTTTCAGAGAATCTGTAATACCATACAGAAAACAAATAGCTAGACTAAAAATGTAAAAGCAAAAGTTGTTCAGTAGATACCGATCTTTCCAATGATGTAAATCTTGATAGTGTGCATCTAGGTTGTTAAATATTTGCCAAGGAATGTTGCTGTGCATATTTTTACCTTTTTGCTAAAACAAATCACTGTCTTGGTGAATGTTAGACCCATACAATTTGTAGTTTGTGTGCATGTCAGCTTTAAAGTGATACTTTAGCCATTACTGTGTGATTCTTCTTTACTGAGATGGTCACAGAAATATATTTATATTTCTCATAATCTGACAAAGTAGATCTCATCACCTGTAACAGACTGCATATCAGCGTACAAGTCGTGTGGCTCAATGTCAGATTCAAAATAACCCATCATGTGTCATTACCATGCTCCCTCGCAAATATATGTGCATAATGATGAGAAATATCTTAATCTCCATGATGTGACAAATAAGTGATTCATGTCCTTGTCATAGGTGAGCAGTAATTTTTTTTGCAGAAATTGATGTTTGTTGTGTTGTATTACATTGCGCCCCTGACCTTGCCTTACTTCCTTGCACACACATTCACAAATATGGCAAAAATATTCATTTTCAGAATCCTACAAGCAGACTGATATCTGTCCATGTAATATGAATTCAGAGTATCATACATGAAGTTGTACATTTTCATAGTGGTTTCAAAAGGATACCTCACTCACCATCTTTCCTAGCAGAGTTGTTTACCAAAATATGAAAACATTTAATAATTTTCATAACCCAAGTCATAAACTGATATCTGTACATGTAAACAACATACAGATAAAATTCTTTTCCCATCTTGTAAGCACTTGTACTGTCTTCAAAATAAGGTTGGTCTTAGCATGTTGACATATTTCCTGATAAAGTTATTTACCAAAATAGGAAAAAGAAAATAATGTTCATAATCCGTCATAAACTGGTATCTGTACAGCATATACAGATACAGTTTTTATCATATTGTAAGTACTAATACTGACTTCAAAAAGTAGGTCTTAACTCTTCATGTTTGCATCTTCCCCACCACAGTTATTTTCCAAAACGTGAAAAAAAAATTCAAAAACTAATTTGTAAACTGATATCTGTACATAGCAGGACACCATATATTGAATGTGTGACATGGGAATCTGTTATGTGGTATGATATTCAGTTACAGTAATTCACAAAAATATGAACCATATAACCACAATGGATACCTTTATCGGTTATCTTATAGTACAAACAATTGGGGAAAAAGAAAGAAGTAGGAGGAAAAAGACTTCTGCATGTCTCAGCATGTACAGAACTCAATCTGCCATGTGCATTCATCAATGTGATGACAACTTTGAGTAATGTGAATAAGACTCCCAGCTGCATGAGGGTTTTACCTGATAAGTGGTAATGACTGTTACACTGTTACTGCACATATTATAAATTAATAATCTGATCGACTTGTATTTTATTACTGAAAGGTTCTGCATGTTCAGGCAAAGGTGATAATTGTTGCACGTAACTTGTTGAGCAGACATTCATTACATTCTTGGTGCAGTTGTAATGTAAGACTTGAGTCATATATTTGATCTGAAGTAGTTTACTTCATTTGATCTTCAACCTATGGGATATCGGATACAAGCTGGCAATCTTACTAGCATCTGCTCCAAGCTCCTCCACTTACCCATAATACACCTCCACTACCTTCCAACCCCCATATCTCGTTTGCTACAGCTAGCTGAAGCATCGTGATCTCCAGAGCTCTGGGTGCTAAGTGGGTATTAAAGCTTTTAGTAAAGCTTTCTTTTTTTCTCTGCTAACTTCAGGATAGTAATAGTGTAGGTTCCCCTTTCTCCTTCCCTCGCTTGGTTCGTCATGTTTTCAAACTTTTAGTGTTGTTTAGCTTAGTTTAGCGTATTTAGTGAATGTATTTGCTTCCCATCCCCCCTCAGTGTGTTCTGTGTGAATGGTGATTTCAGTGGGAAAATAATATTTTTTCTACTTGTTTTTTCCTCTGGTATAATGGCTGATAAGCCGGTGTTTAAAAGGTGCACTGAGTGTGGCCATAAGTTGTCCCCAGCAGTTGGCCACACACTTTGTGTAATGTGCTTGGGTGTGGGCCACCTTAATACAGACTGCTCTATATGCACAGGTTTTAACCCACGCGCAATCAAGGACAGGAAGGCTAAGTTGGCCCTGAAAGGCCTTCTTTCCCACTAGTGAGGCAGTTGCCACATCTTCGGCTTTGGTCACAGCGGCTGCGGTGGCCGCTTCTCCTGCCCTTCTCCTCTTTCCCAGGCTGGGACTCAACTTCCCATTTCAAACCCTGCGGGAACACGGACCGGAAAAGGGGCAGAGAGAAGGAGAGAGAACCAAAACCTAGATCAGAGAAACCCAAGAGGTCTTCGAGCAGAGTCCCTCACCGAAGGTATGGACTTGGATGATGGGGAAGGTTCCCAGTCACCTCCTGGGGATGTCTCCTTTGGAGTCATCATGGAAATCCTTCACCAACGGGGAGGTTGGTCTGCCCCCAAACCTTCTTCTGACGAGTCAGTGTTCCTGGAGGCTTTCGGCATGGGCCCATGTACTTCATGGGTTTCCCCTCCCGCAGATCCCTTGGTGGACCTGGTCACTTCGCGGACATGGAAGGAGACAGACACAGTGTTACCAATTCCCAAAGGGCCTGACAAGATTTTGAGTCCACCTTTGGATAGACCAGCATGGGACAAGGGCTCCCCCTAGATGCTATGGTGGTAGGAGCAGCCACAAAGAAGGAACTAGCCCAGGAGAGTTCCCCTGTTCATCCTCCTGACAGAGAGTTGCGGATGATAGACCGCTTAGGGAAGCGGGTTTACACTTCCGCTACCTTCTCTGTTAGGGAGCTGAACTACCTGACCCACATCACGAGACTCCCAACGCGACCTGGTCAAGGAGCAGATGGAGTCTCCCCCTAAGTCCATGTCGCAGGAGGACAGGGACTCGTTCTCCATGAGGATGGCCACTTTGAAAGCATTCTGCAGCACTTCTATGCGACTCCTTTCACATGCTACTGAAGGGAGTGGCTAGGGCGGCTGGGTCCGGCGTGTCCATGAGGCACAGCTCCTGACTCAGACTATGTCAATTCTTGGATCCTTTCAAGGGGTCCTTTGTCAGTGCCCCTTATGACTCCTTTTGGTAAGACCATCAGAGACTTTAGTCCAGAGTGAGAAGGACGAGAAGGCACCGTCTGCCATCAGGATCCACTTCTTGAACCCTCAAAGGTCCTTTTCCCGGAACCAGAGAGGGGAAAAGATGCAGTTCCAGAAGTCACAGTACTCCAGGGACACTCGGGGCTTTTCTTCCCCCAGAGGCAGAGGGGACAGAATGGACGCCAACCCAGAGGCAGAGAGGGTCTGAGGAATTTTGGGTATAGAGAAACTTTCTCGGACAGACCCGGACAGCAGCCCTGAGGGGTGGCTTGACTGCTCTACTCTGGATGCAGTCTGAGGATGATTGTCCTTGCACCTGGCAGCATGGAAGTCCATAGCATCAGACTGCTGGGTGCTTCAAATTATATCCAGAGGGTACTCTATCCCATTTGTGGGTCCTCACAAATCTCCCAAACACCTCCCCGGACGTACTACCCACGCAAAGGGAGGCAGCAGCATAGGAAATTTCCAAGCTGCTAGAAAAACGAGCAGTCAAAACCGTCCCCCCAGATCAGTCCGGATAGGGCTTCTACTCCAGGTTCTTTTTGGTGCCAAAGAAAATGGGGGACTTGAGGCCCATTCTGGACCTATCTACCCTGAACCTGTCAATTGCCAATGAGAAGTTCCAGATGGTCACACTACAGTCCATCATGCCGTACCTGCAGGAGAGCGACTGGGTGTGCTCGTTAGACCTCCAGGATGCTTACTATCTCACAAAAATGCACAGCTCTAGGAGGTTCCTCCACTTCTGGCTAGGAGTCCATCATTACCAATTTCGAGCCCTACCCTTTGGTCTCACCAGAGCCCCTAGGGTGTTCACCAAAGTGATGTCGGTGGTAGCGGTTCACCTGAGGCTTCAGGGGATTCAGGTTTATCCATACCTATACGATTTGCTCCTCACTGCTCCCACCAGGCATCTACTCTCTCAAACCAGGGATTATTTCTTAAAACTTGCCCTGCATTTGGGGATCACAATCAACACATCCAAATCACTCCTAGATCCTGTCCAGCTGATAGACTACATTGGTGCAAGGATAGACAGATACATTACAGTGCAAAATCTTCCTGACCTCAGAGAGAGTACAAAACCTGAGGATGCATGTCTCTCTAATCTACCATTCTCATCTTCCAACGGGGAAGTCAGTGTTGAGGCCTTTAGGTTCAATGGCGGCGACCATAACGCTTCTCCCGTGTGCCCGGTTACGTATGAGAATTCTTCAGTGGACACTAGCTGTACAATGGTCCCTGTTGGAACTTCCGTTGTCACATCCAATACAACTCAGTCGAGTCTGTCGGTCATCCCTCATATGGTGGATGTGTTCTCTGGACATTTTGGAGGGATGACCCTATGTTCCAGCCCCTGTCTAAGCCACAGTGACCACGGCCGCCACCCAGCTCGGGTGGGTGGGGGCATTGTTCGGGCAGGACAGTCCAAACCCTGTGGTCCCCTGTAGAGACCAGCTTGCACATGAATGTTCTAGAGATGAGGGCGATCTTTTTAGCTTTGCAGGCCCTTCATGCCTTTCTTCCTCTGGGAACCATTGCAGTTCAGTCAGACAGCATGTCAGTGGTCTGGTATTTCAAAAAACAGGGAGGGACCAGGTCTTACCCCCTTTGTCGCTTGGCCATCAGAGTGTGGGAATGGGTGAGCTCCACCGGTTGCTTTCTCATCGCAAAGCAAATTCCGGGACGGTCCAACATTCTAGCGGACAGGTTGTCAGACTATTCTGATGCCTTGCGAGTGGTCTCTGAATCTTTCGGTAGTGGAGCAGATCTTCCTCTAGTGGGGTCAGTCTTGCTGCAATCTGTTTGTATCTCCTTCCAACGCGAAGTGCAGTGAGTTTTTCGCTCTGAACCCCCTGTCGGGGGAGTCTCCCAGAGATGCTCTAGTCCATGCTTGACCTCTGGGTCTTCTGTATGCTTACCCTCCAGTACCGCTTATTCCGAGGTTTCTACAGAAAGCTCATCGACTGGGGAGCAAAGTGATCCTCATTGCCCTCGTCAGGTATGGTTTCCCTTCTTTTGGTCTCACCTTCTGGCTCCACCTTGGGTCTTGGATCCCATTCAGGATCTGATTTCACACCCATCAGAGGTTCCTCATCTGAACCTGAACAGTTTGAAGCTAACAGCTTGGCTGCTCCAGTTCCCATGATTTCTAGGACTCCTGGATTATCCTCCTCAGTTAGGTCTATTTTGGTGGCTGCTCATACGTCTTCTGCAGGACGGTTTATCTCAGTAATTTTCTTTTGGGCCTCTCAAAGGAGTTTAGACCCCTTCACGGCTCCTATTTCTGCCATTCTTGATTTTCTAGCTGATTTTTTTCAACACTGAGCTAGTTCTTCTACTAGTAAGTGAATGAAAACGTAGCCGGATGCTGCTGTATATATAAAACAGTTTATTCCATAAAACAAGAACAACATATGATGAGCGCTTTCGGGTCAATACCCTTCATCAGATAAAGTGTATCATCACACATCTATTTTTAAAACACAATCTAACCAATCAACATTTAATAAAAAACCCGCCTTTTACTAAGTGCTGGTTTAAGCGGAACTACATCATTTAGCCCCGGATCCCTATGTGCTGTCAATTCAAGGATCCATTTAGTCTCAGCCAATTCTGTTTCCAATTTAATATCACCCCCCCTATGGGTCAACTGCAAATTTACAATAACTCTAAAGGTAAAACTATGTGAAGGATATCTCTTCAGATGTCTAAACAGCGCATTACTTTCGTTTTTATTCTTGATATTAGACAAATGTTGAAGGATCCTTTCTTTCAACATCTGATTTGTCTTCCCGACATAATAGCTCGAACATGAGCTGCACTCAGCTATATAAACAACATCAGTAGTTCTGCAAGACGCCCTGCCCTTAAAAGTGTATAACTTGTTACTATTAGGGTGACGGAACTCAACCCCTTTTTTAATAAAGGCACATGCCTTGCAACACCCACATGAAACAGTCCCTGCTCTTCCCATAACTTGTGTTTTGACTGGAGCCCTTTCTTCTTTACATAAAACATCTTTTAAATTCTTGTTCCTTTTATATATAAACTGCGGTTGGGTGCCTACCATATCCCTTAGGGATACATCACTGGTTATGATGTTCCAATTTCTTCGTATGATGTCACAAACCCCTTTAGTATCACTCCCATAAGTCAGTGTTACCTTACGGGTCTTGGACCTAGCTTCCCTAACCACCTGGTTATTGCAAGATGTACCTAACCATGGTTTGTACTTATTGTATCTATGTGGTTTATTCCTATTTATAACCTCTTTAACCATGTTCTCATTGTAACCTCTATCAATGAAGCATTGTCCCAGATGTATAACTTCCCCTTCAAATTGTTCATCATCCTTACTCAACCTGGAGATCCGCCCTAACTGTCCCTGTACTACATTAGGAAAGGTGTGTCTCGGATGCATGCTGTCGAAAGACAGCATCGTATTCCTCCAACACTCCTTCCTGAATAACTTGGAAGAAAAACCTCCCCTTGTTTGCATCAGACACACATCTAGAAAATCAACAGCCTCTTTAGAGGTAACCACACTAAACCTAAGGAAACTGGTGGTGGTATCAAGGTAACCTATGAAGGACTGTAATTCCGTTTCTGTCCCCTTCCACAAAATAAATATATCATCAACAAAACGGAAATATTTGTACAATTGTTCATTCCAAGCATGATTACCAAACACAAACAACTCCTCCCATTGGGACAGCACGAGATTCGCATAGGTATTGGCACAGGGGGTGCCCATGGCTATCCCCTGTGCCTGCCTATATACATTCCCTATGCCTTGGAGGAGACAGACACCGTGTTACCAATTCCCAAAGGGCCTGACAAGATTTTGAGTCCACCTTTGGATAGACCAGCATGGGACAAGGGCTCCCCCTAGATGCTATGGTGGTAGGAGCAGCCACAAAGAAGGAACTAGCCCAGGAGAGTTCCCCTGTTCATCCTCCTGACAGAGAGTTGCGGATGATAGACCGCTTAGGGAAGCGGGTTTACACTTCCGCTACCTTCTCTGTTAGGGAGCTGAACTACCTGACCCACATCACGAGACTCCCAACGCGACCTGGTCAAGGAGCAGATGGAGTCTCCCCCTAAGTCCATGTCGCAGGAGGACAGGGACTCGATCTCCATGAGGATGGCCACTTTGAAAGCATTCTGCAGCACTTCTATGCGACTCCTTTCACATGCTACTGAAGGGAGTGGCTAGGGCGGCTGGGTCCGGCGTGTCCATGAGGCACAGCTCCTGACTCAGACTATGTCAATTCTTGGATCCTTTCAAGGGGTCCTTTGTCAGTGCCCCTTATGACAGCTCTACTCCTTTTGGTAAGACCATCAGAGACTTTAGTCCAGAGTGAGGAGGACGAGAAGGCACCGTCTGCCATCAGGATCCACTTCTCGAACCCTCAAAGGTCCTTTTCCCGGAACCAGAGAGGGGAAAAGATGCAGTTCCAGAAGTCACAGTACTCCAGGGACACTCTGGGCTTTTCTTCCCCCAGAGGCAGAGGGGACAGAATGGACGCCAACCCAGAGGCAGAGAGGGTCTGAGGAATTTTGGGTATAGAGAAACTTTCTCGGACAGACCCGGACAGCAGCCCTGAGGGGTGGCTTGACTGCTCTACTCTGGATGCAGTCTGAGGATGATTGTCCTTGCACCTGGCAGCATGGAAGTCCATAGCATCAGACTGCTGGGTGCTTCAAATTATATCCAGAGGGTACTCTATCCCATTTGTGGGTCCTCACAAATCTCCCAAACACCTCCCCGGACGTACTACCGCATGAAGGGAGGCAGCAGCATAGGAAATTTCCAAGCTGCTAGAAAAACGAGCAGTCAAAACCGTCCCCCCAGATCAGTCCGGATAGGGCTTCTACTCCAGGTTCTTTTTGGTGCCAAAGAAAATGGGGGACTTGAGGCCCATTCTGGACCTATCTACCCTGAACCTGTCAATTGCCAATGAGAAGTTCCAGATGGTCACACTACAGTCCATCATGCCGCACCTGCAGGAGAGCGACTGGGTGTGCTCGTTAGACCTCCAGGATGCTTACTATCTCACAAAAATGCACAGCTCTAGGAGGTTCCTCCACTTCTGGCTAGGAGTCCATCATTACCAATTTCGAGCCCTACCCTTTGGTCTCACCAGAGCCCCTAGGGTGTTCACCAAAGTGATGTCGGTGGTAGCGGTTCACCTGAGGCTTCAGGGGATTCAGGTTTATCCATACCTATGATTTGCTCCTCACTGCTCCCACCAGGCATCTACTCTCTCAAACCAGGGATTATTTCTTAAAACTTGCCCTGCATTTGGGGATCACAATCAACACATCCAAATCACTCCTAGATCCTGTCCAGCTGATAGACTACATTGGTGCAAGGATAGACAGATGCATTACAGTGCAAAATCTTCCTGACCTCAGAGAGAGTACAAAACCTGAGGATGCATGTCTCTCTAATCTACCATTCTCATCTTCCAACGGGGAAGTCAGTGTTGAGGCCTTTAGGTTCAATGGCGGCGACCATAACGCTTCTCCCGTGTGCCCGGTTACGTATGAGAATTCTTCAGTGGACACTAGCTGTACAATGGTCCCTGTTGGAACTTCCGTTGTCACATCCAATACAACTCAGTCGAGTCTGTCGGTCATCCCTCATATGGTGGATGTGTTCTCTGGACATTTTGGAGGGATGACCCTATGTTCCAGCCCCTGTCTAAGCCACAGTGACCACGGACGCCACCCAGCTCGGGTGGGTGGGGGCATTGTTCGGGCAGGACAGTCCAAACCCTGTGGTCCCCTGTAGAGACCAGCTTGCACATGAATGTTCTAGAGATGAGGGCGATCTTTTTAGCTTTGCAGGCCCTTCATGCCTTTCTTCCTCTGGGAACCATTGCAATTCAGTCAGACAGCATGTCAGTGGTCTGGTATTTCAAAAAACAGGGAGGGACCAGGTCTTACCCCCTTTGTCGCTTGGCCATCAGAGTGTGGGAATGAGTGAGCTCCACCGGTTGCTTTCTCATCGCAAAGCAAATTCCGGGATGGTCCAACATTCTAGCGGACAGGTTGTCAGACTATTCTGATGCCTTGCGAGTGGTCTCTGAATCTTTCGGTAGTGGAGCAGATCTTCCTCTAGTGGGGTCAGTCTTGCTGCAATCTGTTTGTATCTCCTTCCAGCAAGTGCAGTGAGTTTTTGCTCTGAACCCCTGTCGGGGAGTCTCCCAGAGATGCTCTAGTCCATGCTTGACCTCTGGGTCTTCTGTATGCTTACCCTCCAGTACCGCTTATTCCGAGGTTTCTACAGAAAGCTCATCGACTGGGGAGCAAAGTGATCCTCATTGCCCTCGTCAGGTATGGTTTCCCTTCTTTTGGTCTCACCTTCTGGCTCCACCTTGGGTCTTGGATCCCATTCAGGATCTGATTTCACACCCATCAGAGGTTCCTCATCTGAACCTGAACAGTTTGAAGCTAACAGCTTGGCTGCTCCAGTTCCCATGATTGCTAGGACTCCTGGATTATCCTCCTCAGTTAGGTCTATTTTGGTGGCTGCTCATACGTCTTCTGCAGGACGGTTTATCTCAGTAATTTTCTTTTGGGCCTCTCAAAGGAGTTTAGACCCCTTCACGGCTCCTATTTCTGCCATTCTTGATTTTCTAGCTGATTTTTTTCAACACTGAGCTAGTTCTTCTACTGTCAAGGTTCAATTGGCTGCGATTTCTCATTTTCATGTGGGTGAGAATTTTGCGCCTCTAGCCTCTTCCAGACTGTGTAAAGCCTTTATCAAAGAGACTTTTCTGTTATGCCCCCCCTCCCCCCCCCCGGTCAAGAATCCTGTTCCTCCATGGGACCTTACTATGGTTCTTCAAGCTCTGGTCGCTCCGCCTTTTGAACCCGCTGCAACCGCAGATACAAAATTCTTATCTTGGAAAACAGCGTTTCTGGTGGCTATTACCTCTGCAAAAAGGGTTTCATAACTGCAGGCCTTGTCCGTCAAAGTTCCTTATATGATTTTCCACAAAGATAGGGTTTCACTTCAGACCTATCAATCCTTTTTTCCCAAGGTGGCATCACCAGTTAATATTAGTCAAACCATCAGTTCACCAGTTTTCTTTCCTAATTTTGCTAACCAGATAGAATACAAACTCCACCTGCTGGATGTTCATAGACAGTTATGATTTTATTTACATAGGACAAAACAATTCCGTAAATCCGATCAATTGTTTGTATCCTTCTATAAACCCTTTTTGGGTAAACCTATTTCCATGGTCACTATTGCTAGGTGGATTTCTTCATGCAACCTTCAGGTCTCTAAGAATAGATGCATGTCTCCTTCGGATCAGGTGAAAGCTCATTCTGCTAGCCTTTTGGTCTAGTGTCTCTTTGGATGATATTTGTGCTGCAGCTATTTGGTTCTCATCTCATACATTTATTTCTCATTACAAATTGGATTTGACTTCCAGTAGGGGCGCATCCTTTGGTTCTGCGGTGCTCCAGAATATCCTTCCATGAGGGCCACCCAGGAGTTTAGTAGCTGGGGACTCTGTCCCACAGGTTGAAGACCAAATTAAGTAAACTACTTCAGATAAAGAAGTTATGTACTCACCATAACGTGTTCCATCTGAATAGCTCTACTTCATTCATCTTCAACCATCCCTCCCTCCCCCGGACCTTGTCATGTGGACGGCCCTATGGGCTGCAGTTATAGGTCACAAGTATTTTTTCAGGTCTGGTTATCAGTATAAGAATCAGTAAACTTGATCTGGGGGTTGGAAGGTAGTGGAGGTGTATTATGGGTAAGGGGAGGAGCTTGAAGCAGATGCTAGTAAGATTGCTGGCTCGAATCTGATACAGAGCCGGTATCCCACAGGTTGAAGACAAATGAAGTAGAACTACTCAGATGGAACATTATGGTGAGTACTTAACTTATTTTTACTGAGCCTTTTCTCTCACTTAGTTGTGTAGAATTTAAGAATTTACAATAAACTTTCAGTTAACCAGAACTCAAGCAACCGGCAAAAGATTATTGAGAAAATAAGTACTATTTTCAAGTGTTGCACTTTGTCGTGCCCCCCACACACACACAAAAATATACCATACGTTTTTAGAGTTTGGGTTTTAAAAAGAAAGGTAGGAATAAATTTCCTCTCTCCAACTTGAGAACAAATCAAACCAAGCAAGTAATATAGGGTACAGTATTAGTCAGGTATGTTTTTAGTAGTAACTCTCAAGCAACCAGAAACTAGTTAGCCTGCATCTACCAATCCCAATGGATGCCAGTTATTACTGAAATGAACTGGAAGTAACTGGAATGAGCTTAGAAGTAACTGAAATTAATGTTTTTATCTGATGTTCTTCGTGTTTCACTGTTGCAGTCATCACACTTAGGTTATCCTGCCAGGGGTAGCCCTCAGTCGGCCCAATTACCTGTTCAGAGTCGGGTATGCCGCGAGACTGTTCGACTAAGGATCCTGCGGAGGTCTCTGCCTTGGGTGGGTCCGGAGCTGCTGAGCAGGCACCTGCGTCCGAGGAAGTTCTTTGCACTACTGTTAATCGACACAAACCGACGACTTCTTTTGCGTCTTCAGTTATTTCTAAAACTACCGAGTTTCTAAGGTCCAGGGTGCGAATTATGCCTAAAAAAAAATGATGTCCCAAGCTCAGCACCTGTTTCAATGCCTCAATCTCAAATGCTTAAAATGGCGGAAGACCTTATTATGCTTATTAGGAGAAGCCAGGCTACCCCTTCCAAAAGAAAAAGAAACTTTTCCCCAATAGTTTTATCTGAACAGGAGTCGGATGACTTTGAGGTTTCTGAATATGAAGACATGCAACCCCTCTCTACTTACGAGGATTGTGATGCAGAGGAATCCATTCCTTCTGCCTCTCCTCCTGAGGATTTTTCATTTGGTGAAACCCTACATACTTTAAGGGAGCATTTTTGATGGGACTGTCAGGACTATCCTCCGTCAAAAAGAGACTCAGGGAATTCTTGGATTTACCACAGCACAGACCTTTAGTCATTCCTCCACTAAATTGTCAGTTCCACATGCTGAAATGTCAGCAGCATACCATGGAACTCCTCAAACAAAAAATATCTTCCTTTCCTGCTTGTGCAGAAAATAAAGAATTACAAAAGCTTATGCATTCTGCAAGCCAAATTACTAAGCACACCTTGCAGTATAGCTTTGATGCCCTAGAAGCATCTTGCATGGCAGTAGTCACTGCTTCTGTCCTTAGAAGGCATGCTTGGCTTAAGGAACAGACCTTGCCAGACCATGTCAAATCAAAATTATTGGACGCACCATTGAACAAAGACAGTTTGTTTGGCACCAAGGCAGAAGATGTCTTAAAAAAGATGGAAGAAAAAGCTAAATCTATGCAGGCAGGCTTTACAGGTCCAGCCTACCAGGTTCAGTATGCATTGCCCCTGCAAGCACTGGTCCTTTCCGGCCCCCTCCAGGCCAGTTCAGCCCAGACCCAGGGGAAGCAGACCCCCCCCCCCCCAGACAGCAGTCCCAGGGAATGCAGAGATCTAAGCAGTGGAGTTCCTCCTCTTCAAAAACAGGGAGTGCTAAGCCCACACCCTTATGGTAAGAACTCACAATTACTTTACACCTCCACCCCTTACCTCTGCCCACCTGCTTGTGCCCCTAGGAGGAAAATTCTCCTTCCATGCAAACAACTGGGTCTCTATTACCAATGACCGATGGGTCCTTAACAGTGCCCCAGGGATACGAATTTTATTTCCACACTCTGCCCACCCCAAAAGGGTTCCCAGATGTTCTTCATGTTTCACTGTTGCAGTCATTACATTTGGGTTATGTGCTTGGGTCCTACGTCGGTTGCTGCCTCTTCTTCCATGACGTCAGGTCGTCAGGGGTATAGAACATGCAGCAGACGTCATTACATCAGTCTTCTTGCCGTACAGTGCCTGAAGCAGAAGCAGTTCGCAAGTGCCGGTCTGCCGAGTCCTGAAATTTTTGTTTTAAAGTTTCAGAACCAAAGTCTTCAACTAAAAGCGAAGTACCCCGTCGGGGGATACTTTTTCTTGCTCTAAACCGATGTCAGTAAAAGTAAATAATTGCATTTCTTGTGGAAAGCAAATACCTCATAAAGATTCATTCGTACTGTATTCCTTGCCTAGGCCCTGAACATGGCGTACCTCGCTGTTGGTTTTGTGCCTTATTTAAACCACAAACTATCTGTCGTTGGTATATTTGCGCTTCTAAATTTTGGATGCGAGTGTGTTCAATCTCACCGTTTGTTCTTACACATGGGTTCGGAGCCGATCCTCGTCTCCGAGTCGGCCGCTTAGCAAAGCTCTGCATTGAGAAGAAGCTCGAGACCAACCTATCTCCCACAATTCCCTCTGCCCTTACCTCAGATTTAGTTTGCCGCTGCAACTGATCACATCGCTTGAAGAGCTCTGAGCCAACGTCAGATAAGATACAGCTTTTTTTTCTAATACAATTTGATCTAAAAGTTCTTGGATTTATAAGACTTGTTAGTGTGTGTGTGTGTGTGTGTGTGTGTGTGTGTGTGTGTATGGTCTTGGTTCCGATTGACTAAATTATTAGTGTTTTCTAACAGTTTTATTTAGTTAGGATCCCTAGGGCCTACCCCACTCACTAAATATTGGATTCGACTGTTAAATTGTTAATAATCACTTCTTATCCTTTCTTCACAGCCTTTGGCTAAGTTTAAGTGTAGTGATTGTTATTTCACTGTTGCTTGTGACCTTTTTTTCACTTGACATGTCTGAAAAGGTGAAGTCAGGCTTTAAAAGATGTCAGTGCGGACAGAAGATGTCTGTCATAGACAACCATAGCTCCTGTGTCTACTGTCTTGGCCCTCTCCATCTTCAGGGGGATTGCTCCATATGTCACTCCTTTAGTGGAAGGGTCATGACAGATAGGCGCAGGAAGCTTATGGACAGGGGTCTTCTGAAGCCTGCTTTTCAGGAGGCTTTAGATAAGTCAGACCAGACTTCTAAATCTTGAAGGAGTCGAAGACTTGAGCCTCGTCATCGGCTCCGAGCTCTTCCCTTAAAGTTCGTTCACGGTTCCACAGACTTCGGGCCGAGTATCGAGCTAGTGTCTGTCACCGAGCCTCGAGTCTTGGAGCGGTGGGAACTGCCACCTCCGGCTCTTTTGAGGTCGGCGCCCTTGATTCCTTCGACGGTCTTCCAGGCCCCTCTCCGACACCGACGTAGATCGTGTGGTGCAGAAGTTGATGGAGAACACGGCCCTGTCCAAACTCATTGCAGTCTCCTCTCAGTTGGTGTCGAGACTCGAAGGCCTTCCCTTGTCTCCATCTGGTCCTCCTCCGAGGCCTAATCAGCCCTCGGAGCCGGGAGACGCTGATCTTTTGATAGTGGAGCCCTTGGTGCCGGAACCGTCTCTTTCTCTGTCGGCACCGTTGACCTCGACTCCGTCGGAACCTCTCCCGAACTAGCAGAGCCAACGATCTATCCTTGGTTCCGGGACCGAGAGTCGAACCGATGTTTCGGTGCCGACTCTCCCTCTCGGTGCCTCGGCACGGATCACCTCGGCTCCTCGGGGTCGGTGCCCTTGGCTTCCGTGTCGGAGATACCTCCGCGTTCTTCGGAATCGGGGGATTCCTCGGCTCGGGGTCCAGGGGCCTTCGACCTTATGAGGAAGGTTTTGTCTTCCCAGACAACTACGTCCGCAGAAGCAACGTCTCCCTCCCATAAAGGCCCGTTGTCCTCTTCTGCACCTACGGCTACTCAAAAGCGTCAAGCACCAGTGTCTCAGCCGCTCCCAGAGGGAGCCCCCTCTTTCTCGGAGGCGTCATCGGATGCCCCCCCCTCGATGACGACCCGAGGAAAAGATTGTGCAAGAGGAGGCACTTGGATTCTCCACAAGAGTCCTTAACATCAGACACTGACTTAGATGAGTCAGAAGGGTCCCCAAAATCACCCCCGGAGGATGTCTCCTTCTCTGACATCCTGGAGATCCTAAAACAGAGAGGTGATTGGCAAGCCCTACCCCCTTCTAAGGATGAGTCAGTCTTGCTGAAGGCATTTAGTGCTCGCCCTTCTTCCTCCTGGGTCACTCCGCCCTTCGAGTTAATGGATTTGATTGCTCGAAGGGCATGGGAGACACCTGACACAGTGGAGCCAGTTCCCAGACAGCCTAATAAGTATATTACGGCTCCTCAGGATAAGGCATACCTCACAAAGGGAGTTCCAGTGGACGCTATGGTGGTGGCAGCTGCCACTAAAAAGGAGATGTCTGAATCTTCCTCGTCTGTCCATCCGCCTAACAGAGATTCTAGGACCATGGACAGGTATGGGAAGTGCATTTTCAGTTCAGCGACTTTTTCCATGCGATCGCTGAACTATTTGACACACTTCACACGCTTACAGAGGGATCTAGTCAAAGAGTTGGGAGATACCCTCCAGGGTACCACAGATGCTGCTGTCGCGGATAAGGTTACAGCACAGCTCAATACTCTTACATCTGTTGTAAACTCATCCATGAGGCTCATCTCGTATGCAGCCGAAGGGTCGAGTAGGGCTGCGGCTTCAGCGATTGCTCTCCGTAGACAATCCTGGATGCGCCTATGCTCCTTTGCGGAAGCCTTCAAGTCTTCCTTTACTAACGCCCCTTTTGATGGTGCCACTCTTTTTGGCCCCAAAGTAAAGGAGACCCTTACCCGGTGTGAACAAGAGGGAAAGACTCTGTCTGCTGTCGGAGTCCGTTTTTCCACCCCATCCAGACCGTACCCCAAAGGGCAACGAGGTGGGAAAATATGGTTTCGTAAACCCCAGGGTTCTTTCCCGAGCACACAGGGTGATGCCCCCTCCAGAGGCAGAGGGTGGGGGCAGAAGTGGAAGACGTCGCCCTGGCGGCAGAGGGGGTCCGCAAAACCAAGGCGACTGGGTCCCTGGGAAGCCTTTCCAGCACTCCTGAAGGGAGGCCCGACTGTCCTGCTCTGGAGGCAGTCGGGGGTCGCTTAGCTTTATACCCTCAGGTCTGGCAAAGTCTTACCTCAGACAGATGGGTAAAAAGCATTATTACCAGAGGTTACAAAATTCCATTTCTATTTCCTCCGTTACCGCAGAAGAGATTCCCAGATGTACCGCCCCATCTGCGAGAACCTGTAGCTATAGAAATTTCAAAGCTGCTAGAAAAAGAGTCATCCAACCAGTCCCGGCGGACCAAAGAGGATTCAGAACTTACTCAAGGTTCTTTTTAGTTCCAAAAAAGACAGGGGACTGGAGGCCAATTCTGGACCTAAGCAAGCTCAATACCTTTGTGAAGAAAGAAAAGTTCCAGATGGTCGCACTTCAATCGATCCTTCCATTCTTACAGAAGGGCGACTGGATGTGCTCAATAGATCTCAAGGACGCATACTACCACATCAAAATGGCCAGAGCGTCCAGAGATCACCTGCTTCGGCTGGGAGCCAGCCACTTTCAGTTTCGGGCCCTGCCCTTTGGTCTAACCTCAGCCCCCAGGGTTTTCACCAAATGCATGGCAGTGGTAGCGTCTCACTTGAGACGCCTAGGATTCCGGGTGTTTCCGTATCTGGATGACTGGCTCCTTACTGCAACCACCGAGCGTCGACTGATACAGGCCAGGGACTACACACTCGGCCTTTGTGTTCAACTCGGAATTTCGATAAATTTCAAAAAATCTGCCTTACAGCCATCACAGCATATTCATAGGTACATTTCTATTTCCTCCGTTACCGCAGAAGAGATTCCCAGATGTACCGCCCCATCTGCGAGAACCTGCAGCTATAGAAATTTCAAAGCTGCTAGAAAAAGAGTCATTCATAGGGGCAGATTTGGATACCCGTTACTTGCTTCTAAGACTTCCCCCAGAAAGGATAGCCTCCCTGGGCAAAGTGTTCTTTGCCTTGGAGAGAGCAGTTCTCACCTGGGCATTAGAGATGTTTGGGGGGGCTACAATCATTTGGTGTAGATATCTCTCCTTTTGAGGGGGAGGGGGGGGAGAAGTTTGCACTGAACCTGTCAGCCAGTATGTTGGCAATGTCTGTAGGATCGGTAATCTTCACATCATTTTGAACTAATTCTGAGCATATCTGGGAGTTTCCTCCCTGGTTTCTGACATAGCTAAAGAATGCCTTATGGTTGTCATTTGAGTCCTTAGCTATTTTTCTCTCAAAATTAGCTTTGGATGATTTTATGAGAGCTCTTAGCTTTTTACTTATAGTGATCAGCGGTGTCTTACCTTTTAAGGATTTTGCTCTATCTTGTAGTAGCTTTCTCCTTTTGTTGTAGAGTTTGTTTATGGCTGGGGTCCACCAGACTGGACGCTTGCCTTTGGTACAAAGAGTCTTTGTTTTGCTTGGGATTGCCTGATCCATGCAGCCATGCAGGTGCTGGTAGAAGGCATTTGTAAGTGATTCAGCAGTTTGAGTAATGTTTACCGCCGGCTCGGGGGCCTTAAAGGAGACCACACTAGTCTTTAGAAGTGTGAAGTCGGCTTTCGAGAAGTTCTTTACTGTGATCTTTTTTATTTCGGGTGGGGGCGGGATGAGGACCTCCAGCGAGATTAGTTTGTGATCTGATCTCACCAGTGAGGGGTATACTTCCGGTGTTGAACATTGTGCTCCCATGTTCGTGATGATGAGATCAAGTATGATGTCCTTCAAGGATGCATCTGCAGTCCTAACATATGGGTTGTCCTGCCTCAGGCAGCCCCTCGGTCGGCCGGATTCCAAAGTCTGGGTCTGGCCTCGGCTGATGTCGCACTTCACCTGACGTCATAGCTGCTGTGTATTGGGTATAAAGGCATCAGCCAACGCCATTTTCCTCAGTCTTTCTTGCTGCATGGTGCCCGAAGCAGAAGCTGTTCGCAAGTGCCGGTCGGTCAGATCCAGAGATTTCTACTACCGAAGACTTCTAAAAAGCTAAGTACCCCGTTGGGGACTCTTTCTTGCCTCAGCCGATGTCAGAAAAAGTAAATAATTGTTTAACTTGTGGGAAACAAATACCTCATAAGGATTTCCACTCTTACTGCCTTCCTTGCTTAGGCCCAGACCACGACGTATCAGCTTGTCTAGCCTGTGCTTCCTTCAACCGACGGACACTTAGACGTCGGTCGGAGTTTGCAGAGGAGTTTTTTGGTCCCGCTTTTGCTTACAAAATGCTGTCGGAGACTCCAACTTCACAATTAGCTAAAAAGCGTAAGGAAAAGGACCGACACTCGCGGTCCGCGGTTTCGGCTGAAACCACGGTTAAGCCAACCGCGAGTGTCTCTGTTTCGGCTGAAACAGAGTCCTCGGTTCTTCCTTCGGCCGAAAGCTTGCCTCCGATAGCCGAGGCCTCACAGAGCATGGCTGAATCTGCAACTGAAATTTCCCTTGCTGTAGCAGGCACCCAGGACTTATCAGATACTATTCCTTTAGACATATCTACTCCTGCACGTGGAGCTGCTAGGCCCCCTGCATCTATGTCTATCAAGGCTTTTACTAGGGCTAAAGCAGCTAAATCTTCTAAGGCCTTGCCTGCTAAAACCCCCTCACACAGGCCTACCTCTAGTTCCCAAATGCTCAGCCTGGCTGAGGATCTCATTTTCTTTGATCAGGGGATCCCAACCTCACCCAGACAGGGCCTCTCAACCCCCTCCAGAGAAGAGGCCTAGAACTGAGCCCTCACATCCTGTTTCTACAGACTATTCCTCGGATGATTCAGAAAACTCAGATCCTCCAGAAGGCCCATATTCTCCTTATGAGGATTCTGATGCAGAAGACTCCATTCCTTCTGCCTCTCCTCCTGAAGAATTTTCTTTTGGGGAAACCTTGCATGCTATGAGAGCATTTTCAATGGCAGGGCCAGGATTTTTCAGATTCAAGGAAAAGGCTAAGGACCTTTTTACATTTACCACAGCATAGGCCTTTAGCCATTCCTCCAGTACTAACAGTTGTTGATGCATATAATGATGCCTGTACTGCCCCTGACTCTCTTCCTCCGGCCCCTGCCAAGCCCGACAGATACTACAGGGTCCCGGACACACACTTTCACTTGTATAAGGCTCCTATTGCAGGTCCTGAAACCATTTCACAGGGCCCCAAAGCTGTAGCAGCTGCCTCTGCCAAAAACCCCCTCCCCTCTGAAAGAGAATCTAGAGCATTAGAGAGATGGGGTAAAAAAGTTTATACTTCTGCTACTCTTTCGGCCAGGGCCTTAAACTGTCAATTCCACATGATTCAGTATCAGGAATTTTTGTTAGACCTGCTAAATAAAAAACTGTCCTCTCCTGAACCTATAGACCGTAAGTCCCTTCAGGATTTGGTACATAACACTCAGGTCAGGAATCACAGTGATTAGAAGGCATGCCTGGTTAAAAGAGCAATCCTTACCAGACCATGTTAAGTCAAAGCTCCTAGATGCTCCTATGGAGAAACAAAGTTTGTTTGGCTCCCCTGCACAGCAAGTGCTAAAGAAGGTGGAAGAAAAAGCAAAATCTGTCCAAACAGTCAAGGATTTCTTACAGGTCCAGCCTCCGAGGTTTAGTAGAAATTGGCCTTCGAAGAATTGGTCCTTTCCAGACACCTCCAGAGCACCGAGAGGCAGAAATAGGCGCCCAAGAGGCAGAGGTCAATCCAGAGGTGCCTACAGGGGACGTCAGTGGCAGCCTAACAACCAGAGAAGTACTGCCACAGATTCAGCCACGACCACTTCCACAGGACAGACACAATGACTTGGCTCTGATACCGCCTACCAGGGAACAACTGGAAGCACCCTTGGGCGGAAAGCTAGCCTTATTTTCCGTAAACTGGCATTACATTACAGGAGACAAATGGATTTTACAGACAATAGACAAAGGCTACAGGTTTCACTTCCACACTCTACTAAAAAAGAGAGGAATGCCAAACCTACCACCAAACCAAAAGACAAACGCTCTAGGACAAATCAACCACCTACTAAGGATGAGAGCTATAGAAAAGGTACCGCCTATAGAACAAGGGCAAGGATTTTACTCCAGACTTTTCCTGGTACCAAGGAAAGAAAATCAATGGAGGCCTATTCTCGACCTGTCCGCTCTGAACACATATCTCATTGTTCCAAAATTCAAAATGCTGACCCTACAGCAACTTCTTCCCATGCTGGGCAAGGAGTCTTGGCTGGTGACTCTAGATCTCAAGGAGGCATACCTGCACGTCCCCATACGACCAGATTGCAGAAGATACCTCAGATTTCTTGCAGGATCAGAGCATTATCAATTCTCAGCATTGCCCTTTGGCTTAATCTACTGCGCCCAGAGTATTCACGAAATGCCTGGCATCAGTAATTGCTCATTGCAGGCTTCAGGGAATTCAGATTTATCCATACCTGGACGACTGCCTAATACAAGCGGACAACAAGACCAAATTAACAAAAGATTTGGAAAAGGTTATACAACTGCTGCAAAACCTGGGATACACAGTCAACATGAAAAAGTCAAGGCTGGTACCATCCCAAAGGATAACATTCTTGGGTGCAGAACTGGACACATCAAATCAGATGGCATTTCTCACAGCAGAAAAAACAAAAGCAACTACCACTATTTCATGGCATGAACAACACAGATCCAGCTTACAGCAAGGAAAGTCCTGCAAGCCCTGGGTTACATGGCATCCTGCATAATATTGATTCCGCATGCCAGGCTGCATATGAGAAAGTTGCAATGGTACCTAAGGAATGTATGGTCTCAACACAAGCACAATCTAGAAGCCCAGATTCCAATAATTCCATGCCTGAAACAAGAATTCATGTGGTGGGCTCAGGCCTGTCAGTTAAACAGAGGAGTGCCTTTCCACAAACCTCATCCAAGCCAGACTATCACCACGGACACCTCAGACCTAGGCTGGGGGGCACACATGGTGGACAAGTGTATACAAGGCCTATGGACACAAGACCAGCTGAATCTACACATCAAAAAGAGATGCTGGCAGTGAAACAGGCAATCCAGACATTCAGACCTTTTCTTCAACAGGGTCACTTGCTGATAAGGACGGACAACACCACAGTCATGTGGTATATCAACAAACAGGGAGGTACACACTCATATCCTCTATGCCAGATGGCAATGGACCTGTGGAATGTGGCCCTGAACCTCAACATTCAACTCCAGGCCAAATTTGTGCCAGGAAAAGAAAATTCACTAGCAGATACCTTAACCAGAACTACCACGGATGCCCACGAATGGATGCTGCATCCAGACATCTTCAAAACCATTACAAAGAAATGGGGACTACCAGAAATAGACCTGTTCGCATCCCCACACAACCACCAATTGAGGAAATTCTGCACAAGGACATACCACCCACTTGCTTGGAAGGTGGACTCCCTATCCTTCAGTTGGGAAAACCTGGCAGCATATGCATTCCCACCTCTTCCTTTGATGCACAAAGTGCTACTGAAGATCAAAGAAGATCACCCAAGAATAATCCTGATAGCTCCAGACTGGCCGAGGCAGCATTGGTACCCGCTACTGAGGAGTATGTCTTGGACACACGCATGGCCTCTACCTCTATGTCCTTTACTTCTAACACAGAACAACTACAAGATCCTACATCCAAACTTGAAAACACTACAGCTAGCTGCTTGGAATATTACATAAAACAAAATAACCCAGATTTATCTCAGAGGGTTAAAGACATTATCCTGGAGGCTCGCAGACCCTCCACAAGGAAGACTTATTCAGCCAAATGGAAAAGATACCTCATTTGGAGTGCAGCAAAAGGAGAAAATGTATCATTAGCAAACATAGCTAACATCCTGGAATACTTAGCAGAACTTTTCCACAATGGCCTGTCTTACTCCTCCATTAAGATTCATGCATCAGCAATTTCAGCAGAATACAACATGGATCCTCCAGTCTTCTCTCATCCTCTACTCAGGCAGTTTCTGAGAGGAATTAAAAATGTAAAGCCTCCAAGGAAGCCACCTTTGCCTACATGGGACCTTAACTTTGTGCTGGAAAAGTTAACACTTCCCCCTTTTGAACCAGCAGCAACAGCGGAATTACAGTTATCTTGGAAAACTGCTTTCCTGCTTGCAGTCACTTCAGCAAGAAGGGTTTCTGAATTACAGGCATTAATGGCAGTACAGCCCTTCCTTGTCTTCCATCAGGATAGAGTGTCCTTGAGAACTAACCCTACTTTTATGCCAAAAGTGGTCTCCAGAGTATCATTGAACCAAGCAATCCACCTACCAACATTCTTCCCCAACCCACAGAACAGGGGGGAAAGACTACTACATACCTTGGATGTGCACAGACAATTACGCTACTATCTGGACAGAACTAAGACCAACAGAAAAACTGACCAGCTTCTGGTAGCATATGCAACAGGAATGGAAGGAAAAGCAATTTCAAAACAGACAATCTCAAAATGGATAGGAAATTGCATTAGATTTTGTTACTCTTTTCATGGAAAGACAACTCCAGAAAACACCAGACCTCACTCCACAAGGGCTACAGCCACTACTACAGCTTTCCTACGAGGAGTGGCTACCAAAGATATTTTAGAAGCTGCTACTTGGAGCTCCGTGCATACATTTGCCAAGCATTATAATCTTCCTTTATACTCCAGATCCCGAGCAGGTTTTGCAACTGCTGTTTTGCAAGGGATCTTAACTACACCATCATTATCTTAGTGCCTCCTCCCCCAGTTTGGCTATGGTATTCTACCCATATGTTAGGACTGCAGATGCATCCTTGAAGGACATAGTACAGTTTTGTACCTACCATAAATGTAGATGTCCGAGAGGTATGCATCTGCAGTCAGGATTACCCGCCTCCTTCCCTCTGTGGTACTCCTAGGGTATTTGGCCATCTTGTAGCTAGCTGGGGGAATCTGTTATGGTGTATTTGTTTGTATATATGTATATACATGCTTATATTGTTTGCTCTCTACTGTTTGGAATCATTTGCATTTATCCAAATTTAGCCTTCCTAGAGGGCACCTGGCATCTGGGGCAAGAAACACTGAGGAAAATGGCGTCGGCTGATGCCTTTATACCCAATACACAGCAGCTATGACGTCGGGTGAAGTGCGACATCAGCCAAGGCCAGACCCAGACTTTGGAATCCGGCCGACCTAGGGGCTGCCTGAGGCAGGACAACCCATATGTTAGGACTGCAGATGCATACCTCTCGGACATCTACATTTATGGTAGGTACAAAACTGTACTTTTTCTCCTCTTGTGGGGATGGTGACTAGTTGTTCCATGGCATTTGAGTTTATGAATTCCAGGAACTTTGGGGCTAGAGTGTTTGGGCTTGAGTAGTGTTCCCAGTCTATATTAGGGTAGTTGAAGTCGCCTAGTATGATGGTGTTCGGAGATACATTTATCCCCTCCAGTGTTTTCAGGAAAGCCATGTGAGGTTCCTGAGTGTGCGAGGGTGGCCTGTAACATGCTACAAATTGCATAGCAGTCTTGCCTATGGTTAATTGCACCTGGATGGTTTCCAATGCATCGTGCGTTGCCACCAATCTTGAGGTGTGGGTGTCCTTGATGAATATGGATACCCCCCCTCCTTTCTTGGTATTGTCCGGATTTTGGGGCCGGAACGCATGATATGAGGTAAAACCTGATAGTGCTGGGGTGCTCTCAGGAGCCTTGAACCAGGTTTCTGTCACAGCACAGACATCTATGTTCTCCATACTGAGAAGGGCCTCAAGTGCGTGCATCTTGAGGTTGAGACTTCTGGCATTGAGCAGCATTACCCTTAGTTTTTTTCTTTGTTGTGTTCTAGGGTGGTAGGTTTAGAATTTGAGCCTTGCCTAAAAAATTCACTATGGGGGTGGCAAGAGCCCTTTGCCAAAATCCGGAATCCCAGGGGTGACAGGTGCAAGCCATCCCTTGCGAAGCAGCGTGGCTTGTCCAGCATGTCATCCCAGGCAGACAGACATTGGATCCCCTTTGAATGACACCAGAGTTTAAGCCAATTGTTAAAACTGATCATCTTATCTCTGTATTGTGGCATCATTCTTGGTGAAGGTAGGATACTGCTCAAGGTCAGGGTCATACCTGCTTGGGCTACATAATCAGAGAGCTCCTCAATGTCTCTTTTCATGTAGTCCAAGGAGGTACGTCTCAGGTCGTTTACACCAGCGTGGACAATGATCGAGTCGTACTTGTACCTTCTGTTGAGAGACCTGAGTGCTTGCGTTATGTGGCGGATTCTAGTGCCCGACAGGCAGCTTACTGTGACCTTCTCCTTACTCAGTCTGGTGAGCGGGACGTCAGTGTGTCTGACTATGGAGTCACCAATGACTAGTGTGTCTGGCATTGTGTTTGGCCTTAAGGGCTGTGACTGCTTGACACTCTGACTGTGTGGTCTCTGTGTTGCAGGTGTTGTGTTCTGAGGTGGTAGTTGTTTGGGTGTCTGCTTTGGTGGCCTCTGCTGTTTTGGTAGATTTTTGATCAGAGCCTCCGAGTATGTCTTTGTGTGTTTATGTGTATGATTTGAGGTTGTGATGGTATTATGTGAGACTGGGTCTATAGTGTGTGTGGTTACCTTCTCCTCCTGTCTGGTCTTGCCAGTCCAATGTTGAGAGAGCTCAGCCTCCAGTTTGGCCGTGTAGTTGCATCTCTCGCATGTATTTGTGTTTTGTGGGAGGAGGAGAGGGTTGTCTGTGTACATGAGGCAATTGTAACATTGCCTCAATATTCCCAGGTTCACCAGCTGAGCAGGAGAGGACATTAGCAACTGATCCCTCGACATGCTAGAAGGAATAGACAAAATAACTTAAAAAAGGTTCCAGGGGATGTGGGTGACCGAGAAATGGGGTTTACCTTTTTGGGGTACTATCTATAACAAGAGTGCTGTATCAAGGTGATAAGTACTGTAGGAGCAAGTGCTGGGCTATACAGATAGAGAATAGTCTACTTTGGAGTCAAGTAGAGATAATTTTTAGTTATAGGATACACTAATTAGGACAGTAGTATAGTTTGAGGAAGTTAGTTTTAAGGGAAAATTTGAAGAGTGGACTTTAGGTAGCCCGAATAGTTTAAACCTGCTTAACCGGCGCTGCCCTAGTGTGCAACGGTGGCAGCTCCGCGCTAATGCGCGCCAAAGCTTGCTTTATAGCAGGGGGCTGGAAAAGACAGGAAATGACCCAAAATGGCCAATAAACTACAATTTACTGCCTTAAACCACTCCTCTAAGGACAAACAGGCAGCTCAGTACTCCCCACTCTCACTGGTGAGTAAAGAAACTTCCCCCTGACCAAACAAGGAAAATGGAGAAACACAGGAACCAAGACAAAGCCCAGGGATCAGCAAAATCTGGTCTCTGGAACACTGGTTAGGAAAGTATGGAAATACCCTTCATTGTGGTTGATCCTTTAGAGAATGTGTTTAACATCTTGAGAGTACTTATGCTTGTTTTAGTTACACTGTGGCCATTCCTGAAAGCCTTGCTGCTTTGGTCACACCCTACCATTTGTATTGGTATTTAAATATTGGGTACTTTTTGTAAGAACCTTAGGGTAGCTGACTGGTGGCAGCGTGATTACCTCAGAGTTTGGGCCGAAAGGGCACAGCTAGTAAATCTGTGCAAGCTTTTCCCAGGTGTGCGTGTGCGTGCATGCGTGTATGTGCATGTGTGTGTGTGCATGCGTGTGTGTGCGTGCATGCGTGTGTGTGCGTGCATGCGTGTGTGTGTGTGCACATGCGTGTGTGTGTTCATGCGCGTCTGTGCGTGCGTGTGTTTGTGCGCGTTCTTGGGAACAGGGACACAGAGCTGCAAAGTGGTCCGTGTGAACATTTGTGTTGGTCTGGAGAGAAATAGTCCAGCCCCAGGTATGCAGCATGCTCCCTGTTTGCTCTTAAGTGAACTTGTGCATGGTGCACGGTGCTGCATCGGAAAGTACTGTGCAAATCTGTCTTTGCTCATAGCGACTGTCCCCCACCAGAGTCAGTGGTGAGGAATGAGTCTCCTTGATTACTGACATATGGGGTAGGGCCCATCACAATGACCATCTGGCAACTCCACACTGAAAAATAAGTTGAGAAGGTAACTGATAAAGTTCAGGTACTTTAACTTATTTTTTTAACAGTGGAGCTGAAGCACAAAGTATAAAGTTACTTAGGCTTGTGGAAGGCACTCTGGTGTAACAACATACAATTCCTAGAGCCTCAGGGAGTGCTTGGCTTTAAGCACAGTGTGTGCCATATGATGGTACTCAAGAGTTAGAGTTAATCTTTCCAGCCTTCTCTCAGCTTTGGGAATTATCGCACAAGTCAGGACTGCAGCAGAGAAACATGAACATAGTACACTTGCCATAAATGCAGATGCTTGAGTGTATTCACTGTTGCAGTATTCTTTCCATCCCTCCTTCCCTCCCATCTGGTCTGTGGGAAAGGCTAGGACATTCACCTTCTCAGTCAATGTGGCCCCTCTTCTTCCTTCACACTTATTCTGGAGTACAGAGTCCCAGACTCTTGGCCTCAGAGACTCTCTGGGTGTTCCTACTTGTTGGGGGCAAGAAAGTACTGAGGTCCTAGTGCCAGCAGACTCCCTTTATACCCAAACATTGTGACCTGGATAGGGCATCCTCCAGCTTCAGGAGGAGGGGAAATGTTCTGTGGTAGTCAGGCCAGTCAAGTGCCTCCAGGGTGGGAAATTCCACAAGTCAGGACTGCAATAGTGAATTCACTCTATCATCTACATTTATGGTAAATATACACAACTTTACTTTCAGACTGCTTCCCCTCCAATCCATCTTTCCCTTATTTAATACCACGAACATTCATGGTCACTCTGTATCTCAGAGATGTGTATATACATAGGGACTAACAAGATAAAAGCTTTGTAGTTATAAAGAGTCTGATTCAGTTAAACAGTGACACAGATATACAGAAGCATGGAAAATTTCTCCGTATTGGAGCATTGGTCTTTGGTTTCTGAATTAGCCCAGTAGTGGCATTCCGGAAGACAGGTTGCAGCCACATTTGCCAGTGCGTGGATAGATGACTGCTGTACGTATGGTCTGAGTAGTAACTGCAGTGAAAGCTCTCATTGATCTTCAGCTGTCTCCAGACCTGCCTGACAACCAGTACATCCAAGATATTTCTGTGGGCCACGTTGTCATTCTTGCCAGGCTTCGTTCCACCACCAGAACCTAACTACAGCTGTATCAGACAAAACTTGTGGGGGGGCACAACCACTGCATCATCACAGTGCAGAAGTCTGTGGACCACCCAAGCCAAGAGAAACTGCATATTAGTGTCAAAGAAATGTTGGTTGTTCTGGCTGTTAGAGCCTTCAAATTAGTTTGAAAAGGTTGTAAATACTGCAGGCAATACTACAGCTGTGGTACATAAACAAAGAGAAGAGGAGCCCACCTCTTCTGCAGACTTGTCATGAAAACCTTTGAGTTATCCTCAGAAGGGCCCATGTGCGTGTTGGCTTTGTATATCCCTGTCCACCCAGACTTTATTCACATAGAGGGCACCCTCAGTGGAGTACTAACCGGGAACCACAAATGGCGTCCAAACAGAGCAGTGTTTAGAAGACTAATGGAAAGATTGGGTGCATAAGGTAAAATTGATTGCTTTCACAGAAAACCAACTGCAAAAATGGTCTATTCTTTATAGTTTTGTAGGAAGGCATTGAATGGTGGATGTTTTCATATTCCCATGCAACAGACTTTTCCTTTTGTTTGTACCCACAGCACCTTTTACTACCCAGGGTGCTGAAGGAGGTGCCCAAGATTCTGTAGATCCTTTTCTGGCCTGGACAATCCTGTTTTTCTTTCCTAATGCAACTGCAAAAGGAATATCCATGTACCATGCATCATGTAATGGACTTGCTGATCCAGCAGTCAGAATGACTGGTGCATAGCACTTATTGGGCCTCAGGCTTTGGTATGGATGAAGTGACATTCATTGCTGTGTCACCTTTTTCTGAAGAAGTACAGATCGTGAATTCAGCCGTGAAGTAAGACTGGAAGCCTAGTAAAAAGTCTTATCTGATGAAGTGGAGAAAGTTCTGTATTAGCTAAGCCAGAGCACTTACACTGTACAGCTGCTCTTGATGTCCCTGGCAAGCCATATTGTGGTAAAACAGTATCTAAAGAGGACTGTGCATCTGCATCAACTAAGGAGGGGCCCTAACTTGGTCTTAAGAAAAACTGACCTTGAATTAATTTCGAGTCAGATTGAGAAGGATCTGCCTGTTATTGTTGTAAGACCATTCTTTTCGTAGTGTTGCTCAGCTAAGTCTGCAACCTGAAAGACTATACAAAGCAATGTGATGAGCTTAATTGTAAATCGATCTATTTTATACTGATATGGAAGATGTAGCAAATCCACTGGCTGACAAATCCAGTTTTACCCCACTTCCTGCCTCGATATCCCTCAGGAAATAATTTTAACCACAAGCCCCCCCGAACTTTCACTAGGGAGCAGGTCCTCAGTGCACTCACCAAGGCCAGGAACACTTCATTAATGGGCCCTGATAATATCCTAGAATGCCTCCTTAATCGCATGAAACATGGCACGTCAGGACTTACTTTTGCCTTCAGATAGGCTATGTGCCAAGTGAATGGAGGACTGCAACTGTTTCCCCTCTGCAAGCTGTTTGCAGACCTGCAACTGTACACCCACAAATCTGACTTGTCTTTTATGCAAGGCCATAGGAAAACAATTATCATGAAAATTAATAAATAATAAAGGAAACTTTAGTCACTGGATCCAGCCCAGTTTGGTTTCATCAAAGCAGGTCATGACATCTCATTTTGGTGGACAGTGGATGGGGGGATGGGCAGTACAAACTACCTACCTTGGCCTAGCCAAAGCTTTTGACAGTGCCCAGTCAGGCATTCATTGATATACTAATGAAACTGGGTATAAACACCTGTGCCACCCTCTGGATAGCCAGCTGGCTCACAGATAAGCCTCCCCTATCCTAACTTCTTGGGTTCTAACTCCATGAAGAACTCCATGAAGAGGCCAGTTACTTGCATAGTCCTTCTGGGCTCTCTGCTTGGGACACTCCTTTTTGGCATCTGTTTGTATGAGGTCAAGGGTGTCTGGTTGACCAAGTTTGCAGATGATTGCAAACTAAGTATAGTCATAGACTCCCTCAGTGACAGACACACACACCCTACAAGGAGGCATGCCACAGGCAACTAACTGGTGCCAGAGCCACAGCCTAAAACTTGACATCAGAAGAAGTATAATGGCATTCTTTGGGAGACAGATATTCCTGGAAACTACTAAATTACAGTACACCCTACAGATTGACCCATTGATTGAGGAACTGGGAATGCATGGCGACAGCTACCTGTCCTTTGTCCATCATGTCTAAGGTGGTACGGAAATCATTTTATGTTGCCCAGTTTATAAAGAAAGTTCTATAGCATTTAGGCCCAAGGGTGTCATTGTTCCATTGTACTATTCTCAGACCAGTCATTGAGTAGATTGCCACTTTCAGTGTGTACCTGACCAGGCATATGCAGCAGCTGGAGTGTCCACAGAGATTCCCCACAAAAAGAATGTAGCGCGTAAACAGTATTTCTTATTCAGACCTCAAACACTGTCCATGTACTCTGCTATGTAACCTACAGGGCATCCTGTGGTCCTGCTCTGATGGACCTATTTCACTTTTGCTACAAATAACATTAGAATTACCTTGTCCAGGGACATAAACCTCACCTGCAGCATAAGTCATGTTGGAGGGACACGTATATGTTTTGGCGACTGCCCATTCCCTGGAACAGTTTTCACACATATATTGTATAGAGCTCTTGTGCAGCCGCGGTGGTGCAGCAGTAGCATTGTTGCCTCACAGCAAGAGGTTCTCCCGTTCAATTCTCTGCTAGAGTGCAGGGAGTGCCTTCTGTGTGGAGTCTGCATGTCCTCCCCGTGGTTGGGTGGGCATTCAAAAGACTTGCGTAAATGGGCGTGCGTTCGCAGAAGGCTGAACGTCGAGCTGGCATCTCGACGTTCATGAAAATCTACTGCCAATAATTAGCGGACCGGAGTTCCGCTGTGGTGACCCCTAACTGGGAAAAGCTGAAAGACAACAACATCGAGTAGAGCTCTTCCCTAGCTCAGTTCATGTACAACTTGGACCACTGGATGGAGAATCAGAAATTCCTCCTGGTCTGGTACACGTCTCTAATAGATAAAGGCAGCCTGTAAATGTTTGACCATCCCCCAAGTGTACATAAACCCATTAAAACAGCCCTCTAGTGTCAACCTTCCAAATAAATTTGGGAAGTAAGACTAGGCTTGGGGTTGTTAGCATATCACTGTGAACATGTAGATGAAGAAACATTGGGTTATGTAGAAGAGAGAGAATAAAAACACAGGTTATTAAAAGGTATAAAAAAGAGATGTGGACGTGAAACCCAATCTAATTGATACAAAAATACAGTTCCAAAGGTATCTGAATAGAGGCAGACACCCAAATACGATAAATTTCACAATGCAAAAAAAAATTTTTTACAAATGTCAGCTGCGGTGGTGCAATGGTTAGTGTTGTCGCCTCACAGCAAGAGGGTCTCCGGATTGATTGTTAGTTGGAGCTGCTCCTTTGTGGAGTTCACGTCCTCCCTGCGGTCGAATGAGTTTTAAAGACATGCAGTAGGTGTGTGTGAGCCTTCTGTAAAGGTTGTTCGCCGGGCTGGCAACTCAACACCATAAAAACTCCACTGTCAATCAGTCTGTGGACTGGTGATCCGCTGTGGGGACCCCTAATGGGAGAAGCCGAAAGACCATTTTTAGGAATGTAGAAAAGACATTTAGCAAGGCAGAAGGTAAAGAAACAGTATTTGAATTGATAGATTATCCAGGAAGTAAAGGCTGTAGTGAAACTCCAACATAGACAATATCACAACAATCTCAAGAAAAAGTGGCCAGTTAAGTCCCCAGATGGAGAAGCAGCAGTTGAAGCACTATGCATCTGAGCTTCACATGCAATGTTCTGGAGTCTTCTGTAGCAAACTGTCATAAAAGTAGACTTAGAATTGCACTTCAAGGGAAAGATCAAAAAACGTAGAAACTGATCCAGGTAATGTTGCATCATGATGGACCAATGAGGGCACAGATGGTGGGAGCAGCAAATGGAGCACAGAATGCACCTAAAGAAAATGTCAGTGTATTTTTTTTCCTGAAACTTTCTGTAGCAAACTAGCATGAAAGTCTAGTTAGAATAAGTGCATTAAGGTGAAACAGGAACTGGAGAACTAAGAAATTGCTGTCAGTCCAGAGGAAAAAAATCTAAGGGATCACCTGCTTGTTTTAATAGAGCTGGATAGCAATATTAAGATAGATGAAAGAAATGGATCATCGTGTTCTTACTATTTTCTGTAATCAGGACTATTGAGAGAAATTCATGTGACATACAACAGGCAACAAACAATCAGTAGGATATGTTACTGTGGTGTAGCTAATTATAAACAGATTGTTGCCACAAAAATGTACAGTAGCAAAAAAAATGAAGGGGACAAGTACCATGAGGCATCAAATAGAGGAAACTATAAAGTAACTAAAACGAGAAATATCACTGTTAATACAGAAAAAGGGAGCAGATGGTGAAAATTCTTAGATGCAGTGAAAGCAACAATACAGTATTAAAACAGATCAGGATTTTATCATACACTATTTTCAATAATAAACTAAAAATGTCAGCACAAGCAAAACACTTGGAAGGTACACAGATAACTGTAAAGGAAAATACAAAGTAAGCAATTCATTCATGACTCAAAAAGGTTTTGTAGAGAATTGGAAAACAAAGCAAAAGCAATAAACATACCACCAAAAAAGGTACATCTGAGAAGCATTTCTGAAGACCATTCTGAACATAATGTTGAATGGCTAGAATTTAAAAAAAACAGTACTGTTATAGAAAATATGAAATGTGATGAAACAGAAAAAATTGAGACACGATTAAAAATTCCTAACTGAAAAACCCTAAGTCTAGGTGCAGTAACCAACTTGTGGCTAACATCTTTGCACAAAGTTTTAGTCCCGAGTAAAAATTACTCTTGTGTACACCCTGAACAGACACTCCCGAGTAAAAATTACTCTTGTGTACACCCTGAACAGACACCACCCTGGTTAACAAGAAGAAGAGTGATACTTTTCCTTGAAACTGAACCTGCAAGCCATCCTAAGAACTATAGACCCATCTGACCCTGTACAAGTTGTACACTGGAATTGATGCAGATGGTTTGCAGCTGTCTGGAGGAGAAAATCAGTCATGGCAGTAGAATAAAAAGGTAGTAGTCATATGCAGCTAAGGATCATCTATTGCTAGAGCCGTAAATAGGGAGCTGTAGGTAGGGAAAGAATCCAAGTATGGCATAGATAGATTACTCAAAAGCATTTAACAGCATCACACATTCATGGAAAATGGAATGTTAACAGATGTACAAGACACACCCTACATTAATGTTGCAGTGACCGTGAAATAATGGCAAAGCACTTTGCAGGTTAGCCATGGTATAGGGCAAATTTTATCCCAGGGATAACCATTCAAAGGGGGATATTTCATAGTGATTTTTGTCACCCCCTGCTGTTTTGTCCTGCCCTTAACTCTTGAAGTGCTTTACATAATTAAACTATGAATACACTGCAACTTTCAGAAACCTATCTTATTCAAAGACATTTTATCTGCTTTTTTGTAGATTGTTTAAAGTTGTGTAGCCCTTCACATGAGGATTTCAAAACACGGCTATAAATAGTTAACACTTACTTTCAGATGAACAAGAGGAAGTTTATAAATATTTGGAAACAGGTGATCTGCAGTAAGACATGAGCAAATGAGAACAAAACTCATTATGGAATACTTCAGAAGACTAAAGCTAATATTGAAAACTACTTTGACATTTAAAATTAGTCCAGAATATAAATCAGTTTGCTTTTCCAGTTCAAACTTACAGCTGTGATGTGATCAGTTGGATAACAAAACGAGCAAAATGCTCTATACTTATCAACTAATTTATATTAAAAAAAAGTGCATACCAAGCTTTGCTGTGAAGGCAGTATGAGCCTTCTCGAAATTGACTACATGTAGGTCTGCAGCTGTGGGACTGCATAATTTGCTAACTTCATCAGATTCCAACATAATGAAAGTTCTAAAGTGTTGAGAGAGAAAAAAAAATCTAAAGATGATATTTTTCTTAGTTTTACAGAAGCATTTTGGAAAGGAAATGGAGAACATTGACATCTGTGCAGTGACAGACAGCTGGTTCAAAGCTCCAGAGAGCACCCCTGCATTACCAGGCTACAATTCATACCACACCTTTCGGCCACCTAACCCAGAACAAAGCACTAAAGGCGGAGGCGTGTCCATATTCATTAAGGATATCCACACCTCCAGGCTAGTTGCACAGCAGAATGCATCCGAGTTTATCCAAGTGCAACTAACTCTGGGCAAGACCGCAATCCAAATTGTAGCTTGCTACAGACCCCCCACCATGCCCCAGGATTCACACTCCTAATTTCTTGATACACTGGAAAGTATTAGGGTACAACCCAACACCCTAATAATGGGCGATTTCAACTACCCCACCATTAACTGGGAAAACTACTCGTGTACCAACTCTTTTGCTCAACGTTTTCTAGAATTCATAAATTCCAACGCCTTGGATCAACTTATTCACACCCCCACCAGGGACAGCAATATCTTAGACCTGGTCATTACCAACATGGGAAACCGGTGTTCCACACCAGAGGTCAATTCCTCGGTCAGATCCGACCACAAGCTAATCAGCCTAGACATCAACATCCCACCCCCAATTAGGGAAACCATTGTAAAAAACTTCTCCAAAGCCAACTTCACACTTCTTAAGACAGAAGTCGCAAACCGACACCCATGCAGACGGACAATAGAGGTATGACTGCCGAATCCTACACAAATGCACTTTATAAGCACTTACACGAGTGCATGGATCATGCTATCCCTAATAGAACCAAGATGTTATCCTCCAAAAAAAGGAAGCCAAAAGAAAGAAACTGTTGCAAAAAAGAGTAAAATCCCATGACTGGAGGAACTCCCTGGTCAACCTCAGTAAGAAGCTGAGATCCCTCATAAAATCCTCCAAAGCTAGTTACGAAAACAAAATTGCCACGGACTCTACAGACAACCACAAAGCATTCTATAGCTATGTCAAGAATCTAAATGGGAACACTCAGATCTGCTCTGAGTTACAGCACAATGGCACTAAATATACAGAACCAACTGATATTGCCAACATCCTAGCAGATAGGTTCAATGCTAACTTTACCCCCCTCTCACCCCCTAGAGGGCCCATCTGTATACCGGAAGAATGCAAAGTTCCTATAATCACGGCTGCACAGGTAAAAAAACACACTCCAAAGCCAAGAACACAGCATCCATGGGACCTGACAATATCCCAGGCTGCGTTCTACACGAACTACAGAATGAAGTGGCACCCTACCTAAGTACCATGTTCAATCATAGCCTCACCTCAGGTTTTGTACCCACTGAATGGCACACCATGACGGTTATCCCACTACACAAAGGGGGAGCCACGACGGACCCCGGGAACTACCGCCCCATTAGCCTGATGAGCCTGGTCGCAAGGCCATGGAACGTATCATCGTGGAACTCATAAACAAAGACAATGGTAATCTCCAAACTCTGGACCCTACTCGGTTTGGATTTGTAAAAGGCAGATCATGTCTCCTAAACCTGATTGACTTCTTTGAAGCAGTCACCAAAGCCATAGATGAGGGTAAAATGGTTCACACAGCTTATCTAGATCTCACCAAGGCTTTCGACACCATCCCCCACTCTGGAATTGTAGATAAGCTCACTAAACTAGGTATAAATCCCTATGTCACAAGATGGGTTGCCAACTGGCTAACGAACAGATCCCACACTGTGAAAGTAGCGGATTCCAAATCCGACATCAGACCAGTGACAAGTGGAGTACCAAAGGGTTCAGTCCTGGGTCCTCTCCTGTTTGGTATCTACTTCTCTGAAGTGCAGGCCAACACAGAAGGTCTTTGGCTAACAAAGTTTGCAGATGACTGCAAACTAGGAGCCATAATCGAAACTCCTAACGATGTGGACAAACTACAAAAGGGCCTCATTAAGACAGATACCTGGTGTCAAAGCCATGGCCTGAAGCTAAATGCAGAAAAGTGTATCGTCATCCCCTTTGGTAAAAACTCTGTACCCATGAGCTACCACATAGCTGGTAGTCTACTTAATGCCGAAAATGTAATGAGACCTTGGGACACAGGTGGACAGTAGTCTCTCCTTTGATAATCACATCGCCACAGTGGTCAGGAAATCCTTCTACGTGGCTCATCTCATTACAAAAGGATTCTTATCCAGAAAAAAAGAGGTCATTGCTCCCCTCTGCTCATCACTCATTAGACCCATTATAGAGTACAACACCCCTTTTGGTATGTACCTCACAAGACATCTACAACAACTGGAAAGACCACAGAAATACCTCACAAAGAGGATTACTGGCCGCAAGCAGATGCCCTATGCAGACTGTCTCAAAAAACTACAGCTTTACTCCCATCGCATATCGCCTACTCAGGGGCAATCACTGCCTAACATACAAAGCTATGTCAAACCCAGAGCTGTTGGACATGCTCCACTTAAAAAATCCCAATCCCTCCGAGCTACACGCTCTAGGGACCTAAACCTTGTCACCACAATAAACAGAACATGCTGGAGGGATAGATTCCTGTCCCAGAGACTTCCCATACTCTGGAACAGACTACCTATCTATGTCAAACAGAGCTCCTCATTAGCACTCTTCAAGAAAAATCTTGATGATTGGATGGGAAATGGGAAATTCACCCCGGGGATCACTTCTGTGGCTCTGCTCGACAGGGGCACAGGAAAATAATTTTCTTGGGTGGTGAAAGCCAGAGTACATTTTTTGGCTAGGCTTGTATGGGCCCTAGGGCCGATAGCCTAGTACCTACCCATGAACCTATGAGTAGGAATGGAAATCCAAACAAGTAGTAGTTCTGAATCAGAAAGCAACTGAAGTGCCAAAAACAAAAGAATGTAAAGAAGGGAAGAAAATTGAAAGGTTTGCAAATATAGTGGCAAGTATTAAACTCCTAGAACATCCACATGTTGATTAGTATGTGACATATGAATGGTTAAGGATCAGCAAATTTAAAACAAAAGATAAAAGGGTTATAATGGAGGCCCAAGACAGACAAATATAGGTTCTGTGAAACAGCTGAAAACAGTTACACATCCCATTGTTGGGTTTGATAACACTCTCCTTGCTGAGGTGTCTGTATATTGAAAGGTGCAGTAATGTGGCAGGACTGGTACAGTGGGCATTGTGCAAATATTGCAATGTAAACCTAGCTGTGAAGCATTGAAAAAAATGAACCGTAAAGCATTATCGACAGTGATGAAGTTCAGATCACATAAGATCACCCAATACAAACATTTGAGAAAATAGATACAAGAAAATCTGATGCTGTATTTCAGGAAAAAGACAATAATAATGTTAATCAAGTACTGAGAGAAGTAAAGGCCTACAGTAATGGGATTTGAAAGCAAAAAAGCAAGAGCATTGTAGAAGAAAATACCTATTGAGTTCCAGTAGTAGTAGGAGCAACAAGACTGAGGAAGAATTTTCAGTCATACTTAGATACTACAAAACATGTAACCCCATATGAACTGTACATTGCAAGTGCTGGGAATACTAGACTTGGCAAACATCAGTGACTGTGCAGAAGTACTAATCTCGTGAGCAATTGTACCCTGATGTAGGAATGAGCTCCATTTCCATCACAGTATTAGAATTCTAAAACATTTGGAGAAATTAAAAAAAAAAACAAATTGTACAGACATTAAAATAGAAAATAGTGTGCGGAATATGTACATGTAAGAAATAATTCAGACTAATGTAACTTGATGCAAAAAAATGGAAATTGGGCTGGCTTGCCTTGGAGCAGTCGGCAAAGGTCTGGACGACAAAATGCATGCTTGTTCCACCATTTTAAAGAATTACCAGTACCATAGTTGAATCCTGACCAATTATTGGGCAGTAATTCTTGGGGTGGTTTGCTGGTTCAGTTTTATGTAGAAATAATATTTCCCCGTTATTAACCAGGCTAGTGTCATGTCAGGGTGTGTGTATAACGATAGATGTTCAGATACACTGCCTTAGTGGCATGTGGGTAGTAGTGCCCTGCTACCCTATCTGTGGAGTCTGTCAAAGCTCAGAACCTCTCCCTTTGCCTGAGGGTGAAGAATTGTCAAAAGATTTTTAATACTCTTAACATATACTGGAAGAATCACGCAGCAAAAAAGGTAGGCCAAAAAAGAGTTTATTTAACATGCATGGAGATCTGCCACAAAAAGTTCTTGGTTGTCAGCAGTCTAATTTCTACACACTTTACATGGGTTTATATACCCTCTTTTGTGCATACTCAGCAACTGGTTACTAGACAAGGAATTTCAGTCAAGGCTATAAATTCACTCAGTGGAGCCTTAGATGGTAAAAAAGTCAGACACAAGATAAGTTGGTGCCTACATCAAGGTAACATCTATGCACTCCTCCTTGGTCAGAGGTCAGTCCCAAGATAGGCCTGTGCCTGGACCAAAGTAGCATCTGTGCATTCCTTTCTGGTCAGCAAATTCCTTACAAGAAAAACAACTCATTTTAGCTTATTTCTTTGCACGCAATGCAGTTTCACATTTTAACCCTTCCTGTACAGGATACAAAGATGTTGAACACAAAGATTCTTACTACATTTCCCCCCTCACAACACTTTGTATCCCCAGTAATACATTTTATTTATACAGGTTTTAACACGATTTATTTTTGGTATATTTAGAATAATAAGCTTTAGTTGCATTAGCAGACAATACACTTGATATTATTATTCGGATGCAAGGAATGCAACAACAACCCAACAGTAGGAATATAATGGCACCAACACATACAGCAATTAAGACATTCATAAATACTGTTCCCCAATTTTCAAACCAATTTTGGAAAAAGTCAGTCAATGGATTTTGTCCTGGTTTTGTAAGTTTAGAAACTTGTTGTAAGATTTTCAAATGACTGTCTATATCATGTTTATTATTGGGAATAAAAGAACAACACTCCTCCTGGATAAGAGCACAAGTACCTCCTTTTGCCGCTAGGGTGAAATCGAGCGCCATCCGATTCTGCAACACTACAGTCCTCATTGCAGTTAGCTCATCCGTCACCAACTCCAGTGCAGAAAAAGTTGCATTGCTCAGAGTTTTTAACAGTTTTGACAATTTTTTGAGCTCCCAAATAGATTTTACTGTCCCATAGGCTGGAAGAATACCAGCCCAAGAAATGACATCATCGCCCAAGTCCATGTGTGACAGTCCCTTGCTGCTACTGTGGGCCAAATTGTGATGATAGATCCAGGATGCATCAATGTTACCTACGGGATTAACAGGTTTATTCACAGCACGTACATTTCGTATTTTACCTTGGGGAAGAGTAAAGGAATGTCTTATAGCTGGTGCCAAATAACCCAAAAAACAACTGCCTGACCAATTTCTTGGTAACCATTTGTATGCTTTTTTACCACAGACAAAATAACAGTCATTCACTTTAAGAGTGATATTTACTGGAATAGAATGATTTTCTTTGTCTTGTATCCCTTTAAACAAAAGATCATACACAGATAACATTTTTTCAACAAAACTAGTGACATTAATAAGCCCTGTACTATTAATAAGCACTCTTATAGGCTTGAAACTTGTTGCACAGTGCCCATTTAATGTACAGTTATGAATTATGGTTATATTACATTGACTCCATCCAACCTTAATTTTTCCAGATCTCTGGAAACATACAGTTTTATTTTGACGACCCATGAGGGGTAATGCTATTTTGTCCTTTACAGCTATCTCCGAAGTTTCAAATAGTAAATTGGTCCATGTATCATTTGCCCCCAAAGGGACTGTACCTAACATCAGACCACCATGTACAGTCGGGATAGCTGTGCATATCCAACAATTTGAAACATTAAAAGACAAAGCATATGCATATTTAATAGCCTGATACGTGTTAAAAGGTGGATGCCAAGCTGTATTTTTATCTCTCTTTGTTTGGCTCGTTCCGTGTGAAAATAAAAATGGCCAAAACAGAAAAATAACACTTACAATCACTAATAACAAAATTATTTTACAATGCCTTTGTGGGAAGGACTGCTCCCTTCCGGTATTTTCCTGCATTGCTACAACAGTCAGAAAAGTTCATACAAAAACAGGATTACTACTAATCAATGTTCCTCAGGGGAACTCAAATTTTTTTTCAACTCAAATTTCCTGACAATCTTGCAATGTGTCAGGTGGATCCAAGATGTTTGCTCCTTTATTCGAACTGCTGTGGGTGTCGAAATCAAAACCTGGTATGGGCCTTCCCACTTGGGAGGCCCACGTTTTCGCTTTTACAATTTTAATCCACACCCACTCGCCAGCCTTCACTTCCAGGATCCTGTTGTTCTTCTGATCTGAAAAATAATCATTTGTTAGAGAAGTGTTAGTTTTTGTCAGCATTTTTCTCATGTAATCTGCTATCTCTTCACCCCCCTCACGTTTCGCAGGCAAAAGACCTTGCCACTGCGGGACGTAATAAGGTCTCCCATATAGTAGTTCAAATGGTGTGACCCCTTTTGAAGTGGGAGTGGTACGCATGGACAGGAGTGCCAGAGGTAAGCAGTTTATCCAAGACTGATGTGTCTCGGCCATGAGTTTACGTAACTTGCCTTTGAGAATGCCATTATGGCGTTTAACCAACCCTGCTGACTGTGGGTGGTAGGCACAGTGATGTTTTAAGTCAATCTGAAAAACGGCAGCCAGCTTTTGAATAACTTGGTTTACAAAATGTGTGCCGTTATCAGAATAGATGTGTGGGTAGCCCAAAATGAGGGATAATATTATTTGTAAGGGCCTTGGCTACCGACAGGGCATCTGGATGAGTTACTGGAAAAGCTTTAACCCATTTTGTAAAAGCATCAATAATGACTAATACAAATCGCTTTTGTTGAACAGGGGTTAGTTCAATAAAATCCATACAGATTGTGTGAAATGGATACGGAGGCAGCGGAAAGCTGCGGGAGTGATTCGTACCCCACCACCATGGTATCGTGCACAAAGCAGGCACGATAAACAAAACCGTTTAGCATATGCTATAAAGCCCTTGGTCCAGAAAATTTGCTGGGTCATTTGAACCATAGCAGCAGGGCCCAGATGAGATGGGCCATGCGTCACTAATGAGGCATACCTAAAAAGGTTTGTTGGCAAAACATACTTATTATTTGGACCTACAAAAACTCCTTGCTTTTGAGTAGCCCCATATTTAACCCATCGCTGTTTTTCCTGAACTGTACTAAGTTTCTGCATTACTTGTAAAGTTTGTAGATCAAATTTATCTGTAGGGTGAAGTTCCTTTTGTGTGGTCTCGAGTGCAAAAGTAGAGGTTAAGGCTACACTTTTTGCAGTTTTGTCAGCTAGTGCATTTTCAAGTGATACTGGATCCTTGGCATTTGTGTGTGCTGCGCACTTACAGATGGCCAATCCCCGTGGCAGTTGGACAGCTTGTAAGAGGCTAAGAATTAAATCCTTGTGGGTTATTTTCTTTCCTGAGGCAGTAACCATTTCCCTATTTTTTTATTGCTGTGCAAAGACATGGACCGTGGAAAAAGCATACTGACTATCTGTGTAGATAGTAACTGCCTTATCCTTGGAAATGGTACATGCTCTGGTCAAAGCAATCAATTCAGCCGCTTGTGCGGACAGATTCCTGGGGAGAGGTTTTGCCTCTAGTACCTTAGTCTCAGTTGTGACTGCATAACCCACTTGTGTAATACCTGCCTCATTTTTACGTGCTGACCCATCTACAAACAGGGTCCAATCTGAATTTGCCAAAGGCTGATCCTTAAGGTCTGGTCTTGGCAAGACATTAGAGTGTATTAAGTCTAAACATACGTGAGGTGCACCGTCATCAGCTGTAGGTAACAGCGTGGCTGGATTAAGAGTGGTGCATCGCTCAATGGTCATGTGTGGTTGTGATAGTAATGTTGTCATGCAGGACAAGTGTCTGCTAGGAGAGAGAAAGGTAACTTTATCCTGTAGAAGTATTACCGCGACAGAGTGCGGTACCCGTAAAGTAAGGTCATGAAACAAAACTAGGGTTGCAGGCGCCTGCACGCCAGTGCAGCTGCGACTACTGCTTGTACACAGTGTGGCAACGATTGTGCCACTGTGTCCAGTTTACTGGAATAAAAAGCTAATGGCCTCAACTTATCCCCATAAATTTGTAAAAGAACCGATGTCATAAAGCCCTGCTTACAATCTACTGTCTGAACAAAAGGTTTTGTATAGTCAGGGAAGCTAAGTGTTGCAGATCCTGCTATCAGTTGCTTTACCCTAGTAAATGCCTGTATTGCCTTATTTGTCCATTTCAGCGTCATGTGCTGCCATGGGAAGTGCAAAATAAGTTTTGAAAGTGGACTCACTTCCTCTGCATAATTGGGAATCCAACTTCGACAAAAGTTAGTTATTCCTAAAAATGACATCATTTCTTTTTGTACTGGGCATTGGTGCCTGTAAAATAGCTTCTTTTCTACAGCTATCCAGTTGTCTACCAGCATTTGAAATGGTATAGCCTAGATATCGTACTTCAGCTTTACAAAATTGTAATTTAGATTTGTTTACCTTATGTCCCTCTTTTGCCAAGAAATGCAATAACCGAATAGTTTTGGACTCACAGACAGCCTCCGTGGGTGCAGCCAGTAAGATGTTGTCGACGCATAACAGTTGATGACAGCCATGCTCCGGTTGAAACTGTGCCAGGTTTGTTGACATTTCTTGCGAAAAGATTGTAGGGCTTTACAATATCCCTCGCGGCAGCCTTGTGTAGGTGTACCGCTTGCTCATGAACGTAAGCGAACCAAAACCTACTAGTTTCCTGTAGAGGATGGAAAAAATGCGTTACTGATATCAATGACAGAAAAATACTTATCTGTGGGAAGGATATCATTTAACAAAACAGATGGATCTGGGACCATAGGAGCCCTTGGTACCACAGCAGCATTCACAGCCTGCAGATCCTGTACCATTCTCCAGGTCCCATCCGGTTTCCTTACTGGGAACAAGGGTGTGTTACACGGTGAATCTGTGCATGGAATTAAAACCCCAGCTTGTAATAGAGCCGTGATCACTGGTAGAATGCCTTCTTCTGCCTTTTTACTTAGCGGATACTGACGCTTGTGAGGTCTAAAGTCGGATTTTGGAGTTATTTTAACCTGTCCTGCTGTTCTTATTAGCCCAATGTCATGTTGCCAGCGGGACCATAAGGAGTCTGGCACTGATTGTAACTTTAATTCTTCCTGTATGCGTTAGGAGATATAGTCAGAATGGCCCTTCCCGGGTGGTGTTAGCCTGTCTTCACGGAGGTGCACTGTTGGTCTGGCCTGGGTGACCCAATTTAGTCTTTGTACCTGCGCCTTTACATACCAACTGTTCTGGCGTCATTTTAGCCCATTCAGTAACTTTCCTCCCCACCAGATACCATGCCATTTGTTCTTCCCTTGTTACAGAGACATGTGCAATAGAATTATTGAAAAAGTAACTGCATATCTTTTGTAAGACTGCATGTAACTGCAGAATTTCCTGCTTTATCCCAATATAGGTTTTGTAACAAGATTTTTGTGACCTTGTGTTTAAAGAATTGCTCTTCATATTTGTCGTCTGGTCCTACATGCTTTCTGTAGTACATTGTACAATGTAGTTGTTTAGCTACCACTGGCGGTTGTGTGCCATATTTGCTTAAGGCTAAATTAGTTAACTCATTAACTACATTTTGTGGTCCAGTTTCGACAAGATCATTACTGTACCAGTAGTGTAAATCACCCTGCCCCACCTGCAACATAACATCTTGAATTTCTACTCGTTTGGCTAGAATCCCTGATGCAGTCGGCACAGCTGCTATGCCAAACACATGCATCAAATCTCTCCCTAATAAGTTTACAGGGCAAATTTTGGAAATAATGACTCGAAATCTGATAGTTTGGTTAGTTTCAGGGTCCGTAAACCATAAGGGTTTAGATAGTGGTTCTTTATAAATGCGGCCATTGGCTGCCTTGACTAATACATAGTCATCAGAAGTTACATCAGATGGCACTGCAGAGGTTTTTAGCAGGGTCCTGGAGGCCCCTGAATCACACAAAAATTCTACATCCTTCCCTTCCACTTGAAGTGTGATAATCGGTTGTGCCTCTAGCTGCATAGTTACAGCAAGCGCTGTTAAATTAACAACCTGATATTCACCTTTGTCTGAAAAATCAGTCATTTCATTCTCCCATCCTGCACATTCTCCCTTACCCTCTTCGTTTATGTCCTCAAAAGCTTCCTTTTTATTCCGCCTTATTGAGTCTGGCCCCTCAGCCTTTTTGTCCGGGTCTGATTCACCTCCACCACCATCATATAGTCATGCTGACTCGTGATCCGGGGTGGTTTTAGTTCTTTCAGAAGACCGGCAATCCCTGGCAAAATGTCCCTTTCTGCCACATTTGAAACATTCTCCTCTTTTCTGTCTGCCTTCATAATCTTTGGAATGTCCCACATTCCCTCTTCCTCTGCCCCTGCCTCTGCCCCTTCCTCTACCCCTGTTAGTTGGACCTTGCAATAGCATAAGTGTCCCATCTTCACTCACGGTAAAGGTTTGAGCTTGTTTCTTTTTCCTTTCTTCTAAATATTTTTCTGCATGTCTTGCATACTCCAGTAAGGGTTGCAGACGTGCCGTCCTATGATCTATCATATGTTTGTGAATGAAGTTACTGATTGCAGTCCTACATCCTTTTAAAAGGCATGTTTTAACTGTTGTTCATAAGGTGAATCCTTTTCTTGATTGGGCGGTTTGTCTATTCCACTATGGTTATCAAAACACTGGGTAAGTCTGTGCAAGTAGTTATCTACTTTTTCATCGTCTTCTTGCACACATCTATTGATACAGGTCCAGTCTGCCCTAGGCTTCCATTTTTCCATAATACGGTCTAGTAAATCCTTAACCTGCTTTTGGTAGGAGTCTGAATTGTAGGCAAGTGGTCTATCATCTTCCCTGGTTATGGGGTCCCAGTCCCCACAGACCAGGTGCCAGTCGGGACCCAAAATTTGTCGAACTACTTGCTCCAGCTCTACGGCATTTAGCTTGTAACTTTCTATCATGCCTGCGATATTTTCACAAAACTTGGTCATGTCTAATTTTGGGTGTGGTATGCCCTCCACAGCTTTTGATGTCTTCCCGTGTCCAAGGTCGGTAAACTAAAATAGTGGGACCTTGACCGGTGTTCCTGCTTGTGGAGTTGCCACTTCTATAAGCGGATATGAGTCTGCAGATACTATATTTAATTCATCTTCTTGCATTTCAGCTTCCTTACAGCGTCCATTCTGATTTATCTATATTACGGTTTGAGTTGCAGGGTTTCACCTACTTGTTTTGTCAGTACTACAGAGGGTACAGTTTTATCCTGATTCTCTGTGTCATTTTCCTGATACTTGGGTGGACTAACCATGTCTTTTCTAACCGGATACAAGGGGCTGTTGGTCTCGACAGGCAACAGATGTGTCATCATCCTCTTTTCGACAAAAATGCATCTTTTGCACTCGAGCCACCATCTCCCTTATTTGAAAATTGTTCCCTATGTCTCTTATTAGCTTCTTCTAACCATTTCTGTGCTTGAGGAAATCCTACCTTTTTTTGTTTCTTAACCTTACCTCCTGTGTCCCTCAAGGGTCTCTCACTAGATTTTGACATTCTGATTTATTCAAGGTACCACTAAACCCATAGTCTTTCTTCCATTTTTTATATATTTCAAGTTTTTGGATGTAATTTAAACATATATTCCTCATCCTCAGTCCTTTTATTTAAGCAGCCCTTCCTAACACAACAACTGCTTCCTGTTCCCATTTTCTTATTTAAAAGAAAAACTGTTTCCTTTTCCTGAGATCTCTACCGGTCTTTTGTAAAATTTTAAACAAAAGAAATTCCTTTATGACTAGTCCCTTTTAAATAAAAACTTTTACAAATAAAAAGCTTACCTTACTGGATCTTCCGCCTCGTTAAATCACCGTCCCACGGATCGAATCTAAGAGTGACTGGCCTCTACTTACGACTTTTTTGTCGGAGGTCTTTCCGTTCAAGGGAGCCCAAGATTCGTTCTCCCCTTCCTGTACAGGTTTTTCAGTCCCTCTTATGCGATTCGCCGTGAAGAGGTGGCCCCACGTTCTTAGGCGCCAGAAATGTCAAAAGATTTTTAATACTCTTAACATATACTGGAAGAATCACGCAGCAAAAGGTAGGCCAAAAAGAGTTTATTTAACATGCATGGAGATCTGCCACAAAAGTTCTTGGTTGTCAGCAGTCTAATTTCTACACACTTTACATGGGTTTATATACCCTCTTTTGTGCATACTCAGCAACTGGTTACTAGACAAGGAATTTCAGTCAAGGCTATAAATTCACTCAGTGGAGCCTTAGATGGTAAAAAAGTCAGACACAAGATAAGTTGGTGCCTACATCAAGGTAACATCTATGCACTCCTCCTTGGTCAGAGGTCAGTCCCAAGATAGGCCTGTGCCTGGACCAAAGTAGCATCTGTGCATTCCTTTCTGGTCAGCAAATTCCTTACAAGAAAAACAACTCATTTTAGCTTATTTCTTTGCACGCAATGCAGTTTCACATTTTAACCCTTCCTGTACAGGATACAAAGATGTTGAACACAAAGATTCTTACTACAAGAATCAATCACCTGGCTGGACCATGACAGCCCTTCACACTCAGACAGAACCCTTTCAGTTTTCTTGTGCCATAGTCATCGAAAGATCTTTTTGGGATATTGCTTTTCTCAAATTGGGTGACATCAGCTGCCTTGCCTAGGTAAGAAACTCCTTTTGAGTTTTATTTCTTTCTGCATTTTGACTATTTTTTTTTCTTGGTTAGAAATTTTGTATATCCTTCTGACTTGACTTTGACTAGCACAGTAAGGCCAGTTGTTTAAAAGCTTCATTGGGAGTTTGACAGGAAAACTTACTAGTGTTGCATTTTTTTTTTGGGGGGGGGGTATGATTATTTGCTGTGATTAGCATTTTAAATTATTTTTTGTTTAAATTGGAGCCATTTTGTATGTTAATCATTTCCAATAGTTTTCATCAAATTATAATTTATTTCTTGTCCAATATGGTTTTATGCTATGTCCATTCAATTGGACTGAAACTAGCCTTCTTTTTTCAAAATTGGGGGACTTTTGTGTATGTATTTTTTGCTTTGAGCTGTGTTACTGAAAAGTAATTGTCATTTTCTCAGTGTATTGTTCGGAATATTATTCTACAGAAATATTCTTTAGAGTAATATGTAGAGGGAGAATAGGGGATTTGTCCATCTGCTTACTGGGCTGAATGTGCAGCCAGTATATGGCATTAAGCTAACTAGCTTTCCTGAAAGAATAAAAAAAAAAAAAAAAGAAAGAAAAAAGACTTTGCCTACAGCTTGTGGCTTTGCAGTAGCCTTAGCTTCAGGCAGGCTGTTGAACCACTCTCCTACTGTTACCCCAAGGCCATACCACAGCTGTGTGTGGCATGTGTGTCAGACACATCCTCTGGGATTCTACTCTTGCCTGCTGCAGGTATAGAAGAACCAAATCCTGTAGATGGAAGGGAAGTTAGGGGTGCAGAATCTGTTGCCAGTATTGATACCCCCAGGGGATTTTACCACTAGTGTAGTGTATATCAGAATCTATTTTAACTTTTGAATTAAACTTTATAAGTATTTAAAGATAGTCATTGTTCATTGAATTATTTGCAGTGAACACAGGCTGTAGTAACCAGCAGATATTTCTTGGTACACCAGAAAGAGGCAGAAGTCCCAGGAGACAGTGCTCAGCAGTCTTGAGTTTTCACTTGAGATGATGGCTATGGCTAGATCTGTTTAAGAATTTGACTACAAAGTGCATACCCAGGTTATGAGTAATGCCGGTGTTTCCACCACTGATCACTCTAAGGATCCTCCTCTTGTAGGAGATATTGTTCGAGAACTCTGAACTGTCCTGAGTTGGATCTGTTGGATTCCTCTGATGAGGGTTGACCGCAACCTCTCCTTCGACCACCACATTGCCACTGTGGTCAGAAAGTCCTATGTGGCACATCTCATTACCAAGGGTTTTGCATCCAGGAAGAAAGAGCTGTAGGTAGGGAAAGAATCCAAGTATGGCATAGATAGATTACTCAAAAGCATTTAACAGCATCACACATTCGTGGAAAATGGAATGTTAACAGATATACAAGACACACCCTACATTAATGTTGCAGTGACTGTGAAATAATGGCAAAGCACTTTGCAAGTTAGCTATGGTATAGGACAAATTTTATCCCAGGGAGGCAGTGGGAACTAACGTCAGGCGGCACAGTGCCAGGGCATTTCTTTCGAGTAGGCTTGTAAAGGCTCCAGGGCCATTAGCCTAGTACACACCTATGAACAGGTACCCAACAGTTGATCTGATGTCAGTCTTCATTTATCATTGACCTTTGGGACTCTGTTCCGATCCTGGGAACCAGCTTGGCCATTGTACAGCTTACGCAAGCCAAAAACTCTTGAGCTAAGTCTGTAGCCACAATCCCCCTCTCTAGATTACTCCATATCTCATTTGCTGCTCTTTTCGCAAGACGCATCATCCAGATTCTCTCGTCAGCTAAATAAAATTTTCATAATTTTTCATAGCTTTTTCATAATTTCTTCAGTCCTTCTGCTATACTATTTCCTGGATATTATATTTTGTTATAGTTGATTATCGTTCTTCTACCCACTTTACTTTGTGTATATCCCTCTCCCCTACACTTCGGTGTTCTCCTCTACCATCACTGGTAATTCTTCCCTTATTCTTTGCTAGTTGCCATCTCACTTCCTTTCAGTGTGTTTGCTGTTTTTAACTTGCAGTATTCCTGGTCTTCCAACGTTGGTAGTACTTTCTCTTTCCCTACCTTTTTTGAGGAGTTCTGGCCTACCATTGTTGGTAGCTGTTCCTTGTGTGTGCGTGTGTACTTCCCTTTCAATGTGTGCGAGTGCTCTGACAACCTTTTTTTCCATTGTCAGCATGGCGGATAAATCTAAGAGGACAACTGTATTTAAACAATGCCAAGGTTGTGATGGGAAGAGATGCCCAACTCCAACTGGCATTTTTGTGTATACTGCTTGGGCCCAGCGCATCTCCAGCAAGACTGTTCTGTGTTTCAGGAGTTCAGTCACTGGGCCCTTATAGAAAGGAAAAACAAATTGATTTTAAGGGTCTAATTAAGTCTTCTTTTGAGGTGGCTCTGTCCAAGTCTGACACATCCTCACCTTCTTTCCCCCTCTTCTTCTAAATCTGAACTTGGACAGTAGAGGAGTCATTTAGTGCTTGTGTCCTCTTCGTTCTGGCAGCCAAGAAATGCAGACCTTCGGCTCTCGCACCTTCTTCAAAACTGAAGGCTAAGAAACTTGCGGAACAGACTTCCTCGGCACCGTCTGCTGCACCTACCATGGCACTACAAGTCTCTGCTGACCACCAGTTCGGTACTGACAACTCTAGTTTCCCCATTGGTACTGGCTCCACCTGTGACACTACTACAAATTTTGGAACCAGTACCACCCCAAATATCAATCTACCCAGGACAAGATATTCCCCTTCAGTTAACTGCTTTGTGGGATAGCTTCCAAGTCCATTCCTAGATAGACTGGAATTTCCTTCAGGCTTCTTTGTCCATTCCTGCAGTCGTCTGAAGTAGACGTGAGGTTTGTGGATCAGCTCCTAGTGGCTAGGGATCTTTGTTTCTTCCCAGGCCCCAGGCCCCGCTCCCTTCTGGAGATGGGGCTTTCTCTTCAAGGACTCTACCAAGTTTTCCTCCTCTATCCTTCTCAGAGGGGTTAGAGCTTACGACTCCGATTTCCCCTGGTTCCAGCTGCTACAGTGCAGACAGCCTTTACCCCTTTGGTTCCAGAATCTGCCTTGAGTTCCTCTGATGTCCTTCAAGGATGCAACTGCAGTCCTGACATATGGGGTTGTCCTGCCTCAGGCAGCCCTTCGGTCGGCCGGATTCCAAAGTCTGGGTCCGGCGTCGGCTGATGTCGCCCTCTCCCCGACATCAGAGCGCCTGGGGTATAAAAGCGTCAGCCGACGCCATCTTCTTCAGTCTTTCTTGCCGCGTGGCGCCCGAAGCAGAAGCAGTTCGCAAGTGCCGGTCGACCAGCTCCTGTGTTTTCAGCTACTGAAGTCTTCAAAAAAGCTAAGTACCCCGTTGGGGACCTTATCTTGCCTCAGCCGATGTCAGATAAAACTGTAAAAGTTAATTGTTTAACTTGTGGGAAACAAATACCTCATAAGGATTTCCACTCTTAGTGCTTAACCTGCCTAGGCCCAGAACACAACGTCTCTGCCTGTACAGCCTGTGCTTCTTTCAATAAACGCACTCTTAGGCGTCGGTCAGAGTTTGCACAGGATTATTTTGGGGAAGATTTCTGTTATATCATGCCGTCGGAGCTTCCGACAGCACATTTACCTAAAAAACGGAAGGATAAGGACCGACTTTCACGGTCCGCGGTCTCGACCGACACCACGCTTAGGCCTACCGCGAGTGCCTCGGTCTCTTCTGAGCCGGTTTCACAACCGCTACAGACAGACGACACCACCCCACCGGTTACTTTGGTACCGGAGGCCAGCTCGGTGCCGGTTTCTGTTCTCCCCTCTGAGACCGTAGCCCAGGATATTTCTGACACCATCTCAGTGGATAAGACTGCTCCAGCACGTGGGGCTGCCAGGCCTCCAGTGTCTATGTCCATTAAGGCCTACACACGTGCTAAGGCTGCCAAACAGGCTAAGTCTCTCCCTCCAAGATCTGTTTCTCTGGGATCCACTTCTGGTTCTCAAATTTTAAGTTTAGCTGAGGACCTTATTTCTTTAATTAGGGGTTCTCAGCCACATCCAGATAGAGGCTCTCAGCCGCCTTCCATCAAGAGGCCTAGGGTTGAGCAGGTAGATCCCCAGTCCTCCGATGAGGCCTCAGGTGATTCTGCACATTCAGACTACCAGGAGGAGGCCTTCCCGGCCTACAAGGATTCTGATGCGGAGGAATCCATTCCCTCCTCTTCTCCTCCTGAGGAGTTTTCCTTTGGGGAAACGCTTCATTCCATGAGGGAACACTTCAAATGGCAAGGCCAAGAATACTCAGATTCTAGGAAAAGGTTAAGGGAATTTTTAAAGCTACCTCAGCATAGACCCTTAGCTATTCCTCCAGTTTTAAATGTTTTAGATGATGTGTACTTAGAATCTAGTGTTTCCCCCGACTCCCTCTCCCCTGCCCCTGTCAAGCCAGACAGGTACTACAGGGTCCCAGACACACATCAATTTCTGTACAAGGGCCATTCTGCTGACCCTGAAACTATTTCTCAGGGGCCTAAAGGGGTTTCCTCCACTACTGCTAAGAATCCACTTCCTGCGGAAAGAGATTCTAGGGCTTTAGAAAGGTGGGGCAAGAAAGTATATACATCTTCCACCCTTTCCATGCGAGCATTAAATTGTCAGTTTCATATGATTCAGTATCAGGAATACTTGTTGGATGACTTGCAAAAGAAATTAGCTTCCCCTGAACCATTAGATAGAAAGGGGTTACAGGAATTGGTTCATAATACGCAGCAGGTTAGCATCCATTTCCTTCAGTGTGGATATGATGCATTGGAAGCTTCATGTAGAGCAGCAATGACAGGTGTGGTCATATGCAGACATGCTTGGCTAAAGGAACATTGCCAGACCATGTGAAAATTAAGCTTTTGGACGCACCACTAGAGAAACATAAACTATTTGGTGCTACTGCACAAGAGGTTTTAAAGAAAATAGAGGAAAAGGCAAAATCAGTGCAAACAGTCAAAGATTTCCTCCAGGTACAGCCTCCAAGATTCAGCAGGAATTGGCCTTCTAAGCATTGGTCCTTTCCAGACACAGACAAATTTCAAAGAGGCAAAAACAGACGTGGCAGAGGTAGAGGGCAAACTCGAGGCTCCTACAGAGGACGTCAGTGGCAGCCCCCAAACCAGAGAGGTGGGGCAGGACCTTCCACTGCTCCGCAGGGACAATCTCAATGACTTGACTTTGACTCCGCCATCCTGGGCTCAATTAGAAGCACCTTTGGGCAGAAAATTATCTTTATTCTCACAGAATTGGCACAGTATTACAAAGGACAAATGGATACTGGACATGATAGACAAAGGATACAGATTCCATTTTCATACACTACCAACAAGACATGGCAAGCCAAACCTGCCACCAAATCAAAGGGCAGAGGCTCTCAAATAACAAACCTACTTCAAATAAGAGCAATAGAAAAGGTTCCTTCTGCAGAACAAGGCCAAGGATTTTATTCAAGACTGTTCCTTGTTCCAAGAAAAGAAAACCAATGGAGACCCATTCTGGACTTGTCCGCACTGAATACTTACCTTATTGTGCCAAAATTCAAACTGCTGACTTTACAGCAACTCCTTCCCATGCTGGGCAAGGGGTCTTGGCTGGTAACTCTGGACCTCAAGGAGGCATACCTGCATGTCCCAATCAGACAAAGTTGCAGAAGATACCTCAGATTTCTTGCAGGCTCAGAGCATTATCAATTCTCAGCATTGCCCTTTGGCTTATCTACTGCGCCCAGAGTGTTCACGAAATGCCTGGCATCAGTAATTGCACATTGCAGACTTCAGGGGATACAAATATACCCTTACCTGGATGACTGCCTTGTACAAGCGGACAGCCAACAAGCCTTGTTAAAAAAAAACTTGGACTATGTCATTCACCTACTGCAGGCCTTGGGATACACAGTCAATATTCAGAAATCAAGTCTCGTACCATCCCAACAAATACCTTTCCTGGGTGCCACACTGGACACAAACACCCAGATGGCGTTCCTGACAAAAGAAAAACAAAAACAATTACCAGAATACTTCAGAGAATTGGCAACACACACCCAGATGACTGCAAGGACAATCCTGCAGGCCCTGGGTTTCATGGCATCTTGCATTCTTCTGATTCCACACGCAAGGCTGCATATGAGGAAACTGCAATGGTATCTAAAAAGCCTATGGTCTCAACACAGCCACAGCCTGGAAGCATTGATCCCACTCATTCCATGCCTTCAAAAGGAATTTCTGTGGTGGGCTCAAGCAAGCCAGATAAACGAAGGTCTGCCTTTCAACAAGCCTCATGCAAGTCAAACCATAACAGACGCCTCAGACCATGGATGGGGGGCGCACATGGAGGGGCAGATGCATTCAAGGACAATGGACACAAAAAGAAAAGCACCTGCACATCAACCAAAAAGAAATGCTGGCAGTGATACATGCAATCAAGGCCTTCGAAAAGTTCATGCATCAGGGCCATCTACTAATAAAGACAGACAATACCTCAGTTATGTGGTACATAAACAAGCAAGGAGGTACCCATTCCTACCCTCTTTGCAGACTGGCAATGAATCTCTGGGATATTTCCCTACAATTGAAAATAGAGCTACAATCCCAGTTTGTAACTAGGGAAGGACAATGTTCTGGCAGACAGCCTAAGCAGAAACATCATGGATCCACACGAATGGATGTTGCATCCAGACATTTTCTTACAAATAACTCAAGCATGGGGAAGGCCGGATGTAGATCTTTTTGCCTCCCACCTCAATCACCATCTGATAAAGTTTTGCACAAGGGCATACCATCCTCAAGCATGGAAGGTGGACGCTCTCTTCTTCAGTTGGAACTCTCTAACACTATATGCCTTCCCACCTCTTCCTTTGATGACCAAGGTGTTACTAAAGATCAAGACAGAGCAACCAAAAGTCATACTGATGGCTCCAGACTGGCCAAGGCAACACTGGTACCCACTGCTACGGAGCTTGACACACACCAATCCGTGGCGACTTCCTCAATGGCCACTTCTTCTGACACAGCACAATTACAGGACGCTACACCCCAGCTTGAAAACATTGAAGCTGACAGCTTGGAATATTCCATGACTACTCCTCAGGATACACTTTCCAAAAGGGTAAGAGATATCATCCTGGAGGCGCGCAGACCTTCCACTAGAAAAACTTACTCACCAAAATGGAAGAGATTTCTTATCTGGAACAGCAAAAAGGGTCAAGACCCATCAGTGATGAGCATTCCACAGATCCTAGAATATTTGGCTAAAATGCTCCACAATGGCCTTTCATATTCTTCCATAAAAATACATGCTTCAGCAATATCTGCCAATTATAACACTGATCCGCCTGTATTTTCTCACCCATTGCTAAGACAGTTTCTAAGAGGTATAAAGAACATCAACCCTCCAAAGAAACCACCAGTGCCTGCATGGGACCTCAACTTCATGCTGGAAAAATTAACTCTTCCTCCCTTTGAATCAGCAGCATCTTCAGAGTTGCAATTCCTGTCTTGGAAGACAGCCTTCCTTCTGGCAGTAACCTCAGCAAGAAGAGTCTCTTGAGCTACAGGCCCTTATGGCAATACAACCATTCCTCATTTTTCATCAGGACAGAGTTTCTTTGAGAACCAATCCGTCATTCATGCCAAAGGTGGTATCCAGGGTGTCCCTGAATCAAGCTATTCACCTGCCTACCTTCTTTCCCAATCCTCAAAATAAAGGAGAGAGACTTCTGCACACCTTGGACATACACAGACAGTTGCACTACTACTTGGACAGAACAAAGTCTTTCAGAAAATCTGACCAGCTTTTTGTAACTTATGCTGCTGGATTGCAGGGAAAAGCAATTTCCAAACAGACTATTTCTAAATGGATTGGAAATTGCAATTGATTCTGCTACTCTTTTCATGGAAAAACTGTGCCATCTGACATCAGGCCACATTCCACCAGAGCTACAGCCACCTCCACAGCCTTTTTAAGAGGAGTGGCAACAAAGGACATTTTAGAAGCTGCTACATGGAGCTCCGTGCATACATTTTCCAAACATTACAACCTGCCTTTATATTCCAGATCCAGAGCAGGGTTTGCTTCTGCAGTCCTGCAGGGCATTTTAGCTACACCATCTTTGTCTTAGTGCCTACCACCCCCAGGTTGGCTATGGTATTCAACCCATATGTCAGGACTGCAGTTGCATCCTTGAAGGACATAGTACAGTTTTGTACCTACCATAAATGTAGATGTCTGATAGGTATGCAACTGCAGTCAGGTTTTCCCTCCCACCTTACCCCTCTGTGGTATTCTTTTGGGTTTCTACCCCTCATTTTTGCTACCTGGGGTAATCTTTTATGGTGTATTTGTTTTTATGTTGTTGTACTTGTCTGGAATTTTTTCTCAATTTTCAAAATTTAGCCTTCCTTAGAGGGCACTTGGCATCTGGGACAAGTAACACTGAAGAAGATGGCATCGGCTGACGCTTTTATACCCCAGGCGCTCTGACGTCGGGGAGAGGGCGACATCAGCCGACGCCGGACCCAGACTTTGGAATCCGGCCGACCGAAGGGCTGCCTGAGGCAGGACAACCCATATGTCAGGACTGCAGTTGCATACCTATCGGGCATCTACATTTATGGTAGGTACAAAACTGTACTTTCCACTGGAACCGACTGACTCCTGGGGTTGTAACTCCGCTGCTGGATCAGACGATCAGCTCCAGTTTTGTTGTTCGGGGTCATCTTTGACTCTCAGGGCTTTGGCTGGCATGGGCTCTTTCTCAGCTTCTGCTTCAGTAGTACGTTTCTCTGAGCGGGGTGGGACCATGGTTCCAAGGTTGTACTTCTCAGTTCCAGGCTTCCATCCCTCTTAGGGGGGGAAATCTGTCTTTCATGCTTCCATGTTATGGAGAGGACATTGGCCTCTGCTGGTTCTTAGCTAGGCCATTCTGTATCAGCGTATTATCCTGGGACTCCCTCTTGTCAAAAGCTGCCACCAACCTCCATGCCTGGGCAATGAGCACCCAAACTGCAGGATACCCCTGCACAGGGCCCCTCTTCAGAGTCCTGCACAGAGATCCCCACTGAGAAAATGCCCATGAAGATGATGTGTAAGAGGAAACATTGGATTCTTCTTGGGAATCTATCACAGAAGACGCTGACTTCGATGATGGGGAGGTTCACTTTGGTCACCCCCAGAAGATGTCTCCTTTGGAGATATTCTAGAAATACTGAAACGGAGGGGTGACTGGAAGCCCAAAGATGCTACCTCTGAGAAGTTGGTGCACCTGCAAGCTTTTGGTGCTCGCCCTTCTACTTCTTGGGTGACCCCCTCCTGCTTGACTGTCTCATTAAACTGATCGTGCAGTGGGCTTGGAAGGGCCCTGACTCTGTGGAGCCAATCTCCAGGAGACCAGACAAAATTCTTTCAGCTCAAGAGGACCACCAGTATTGGGCTGACGATTTAGCAATAGATGCCTTGGTGGTTGCGGCTGCCACTAAAAAGGAACTGACAGAAGAGTTCCACCGTTCATCCCCCAAATAGAGAGTCCAGGGCAGTGGACAGATTTGGAAAAGGGGTGTATGCATCATCGACCTTCACTTCCTTGAATTTTATGGCACACTTTTAGGCACCAGAAGGATCTGATCAAGTTGTTGTCCGGTATCCTTGCAGGAGTTGTGTCTGATGAGGTCCAAGATAAAGTGACCAAGTCTATTTCCAACTCGTCCATGAGGTTTCTTTGTGCATGCAGCCGAAGGGACAACCAGGGCAGGTGTTGCCATTGGGCGATATGCCTAGATTTTCTTCTTTCATCAGTGTTCCTTTTGATGGATCTTCCTTTTTTGGCCCCAAAGTTGGAGAAACATTAGCCAGGTGCGAGAAAACTGGAAAGACCCTTTCTGCAGTGGGCATACATTTTTCTGTTCCCCTGTGGTCCTACTCTAAGAACCAGAGGAGCAGAAAATGTGGTTCAAAAAATCCCAAGGGCTTTTTCAGGACCCACGTGGTGGTGGCTCCCCTTACAGCAGATGGGGGAGCTGCAATGAAAGACTCTGACCCTTCAGCAGTGGTGGGCCACAGAATCAAGGCTCCAGAGATTCTTTCTGTGGGAACTCTTACCAGTGCTTCTGAAAGGGGGCTCAATTACTTGCCTCTGAAAGCAGTCTGGGGAAGATTTTCTTTGCACTTGAGAGCTTGGTGGCAAATAACTTCAGATACTTGGGTGCAAAGGATCATTGCCAGAGGTTACCACGTTCCCTTTATTCTCATCCCAAGATCAAGAAGGCGACTCCCTGATGCTCCACCCAATCAGAGGAATAAAGCAGCTCTGGAAATTCAAAAGCTGTGTAGAAACGTCATCCAAGAAGTCCCACCAGACCAGATAGGATCTGGATTTTACTCCAGGTTCTTTTATGTGCCAAAAAAGACTGGGGACTTGAGAACAGTTGTAGATTTCAGCCTTCTGAACAAGTTTGTTTGGCAGGCAAAATTCCAGATGGTCATGGTTCAGTCAATCCTACCCTTCTTAGAGGAAGACAATTGGATGTGCTCTGCAGAACTTCAGGACACGTATTACCACATAAAAACGGGCAAGTACTCCAGAAGGTGGTTCTGCTTTCGGCTAGGAGCCAGTCATTTGTCAGTTCAGACTGCTGCCCTTTGGCGTTACCACAGCCCCCAGGGTGTTCAGCAGTAGTGACAACTCACTTTGAGACTGTGCGGATTCAGCGTGTTTCCTTAGCTAGACAACTGGCTCCTCACCACTTCCACCAGGCATGTACTGATTCAGCAGATTTTGATTTATGCCTGTTTGCTCATCTTGACATTACAGTAAATCACTCAAAACATCAACTAAGTCCGATTCAAGATCTAGAATTCATAGGAGCCCATTTTAATGCCATTGTTTGTACAGTGCTGTTCCTCTATACAGGCTGCAGAAAAATCCCAAGTACAAGCCATTCTATCCAACGGCAAGGTACCTGCACTTTTAGTCCTTCAAGCTTTAGGGTCCATGGCAGCAGCCATTACCTTAGTTCCACTAGCAAGATTTCACATGAGGCTGCTACAGTGTCTTGGCATCCCAGTGGTCCATCCTGACCCATCCAGTGACGCATCTAGTTTTTGTCACTAGTTGCAAGAAGGACTTATCCTTGTAGATGGAATCCAAGGAGATCCTCTTAGGCTGTCCCTTTCGTCCACTTCAGCCCAGGGCCATAGTGACCCGGATGCATCCCAGATGGGGTGGGGATTATTATCTGGGCAGATCCTAAGGCAGTTGGTCCCCGGTAGATGCCATTTTGCAAATGAATGTTCTGGAGTTGAGAGCAGTGCTCTTAACATTGCGAGCCTTCTAAAACGCTCTTCCCCCTGGAGAAATTGTGATTCAAACAATACGTCAGTCTAGTACATCAACAAACAAGGTGGAAAACCAAGTCTTACCTTCTGTGTCAAGAAGCTCTGAGTGTGGCAGTGGGTGATTTTTCATCCATCCATTTTCTGAGAGCAACTCACATCCCAGGGAGCTCAAATATGATGGAGGACAATTTGAGCAGGTGCATTCTCCTACCTCATGAGGTCTCTCTCATTCCCAGAGTGGCGGAGGTTTTCCATCGCTGGGGCCAGCCTTAATATGACCTGTTTGCTTCTCCCCTAAACAGCAAGTGCAGCAGCTGCTTCACCGTAATTCCCTCGCAAGGGGAGTCCCCGAGAGATGCTCTCCTTCGCAGTTGTCCCTCCGGTTTACTTTATGCCCCCCCCTTTTCCACTGATTCTGTCCATAAAAAAAGCCATCAGGTTGAAGAGCAGGGTGATCCTCACTGCAGCCTTTTGGCCTCGACAAGTCTGGATCCCCTTTCTGTGGCCTCATCTTCTTAACCGTCCATGGAACCTGGACCCAGTTCCGGATCGTCTGGCTCATCCACAGGGACTGGTGCACCCCAGTCTTCAGAACCTCAAGCTTACAGCTTGGCTCCTCCAATTCCATTATTTGCCAGGCAGAAAAATTTATCTTCTCTAGTCCAAAAAATTTTATTGGCTTCCCATAGACCTTCTACCAGGAAACTAGCACAGCAAGTGGAAAAGATTTTCTCTCTGGGTGCACAATAATGGTCTTAACCCCTTCTCCGCACCAGTGAAAAGGAACTAGAGTTTTTAGCTATGCTTTTCAAGCAAGGAGCCTCTGCTTCTACTTTTAAGGTCCAGCTAGTTGCTATTTCCATTTTCCACAATGGCTTTGAAGACCATTCACAAATTTCCCATAGAGTTTGTAAAGTGTTCATGAAAGGAATCTTGCAGTTGAAACCACCTTATAAAAATCCTCTACCTCCTTGGGATTTTACTTTGGTTCTGCAGTCATTGGTCCTTTCCCTATTTGAACCATTTGGGATGATGCAGTGGTGCAACAGTAGCATTTTCACCTTACAGCAAGAGGTTCTCCAGTTCGATTCTCGGCTGGGGTGCCTTCTGTGCGGAATCTGCATATTCTCCCTGCATTTGTGTGGGTTTCCTCCGAGTGCTGCAGTTTCTTCCTACGTTACAAAGACCTGCATCTGGGGTGTTTCTCCCCAGGCCTCCACTGAAAATTGGCTTTATTCCAAGTCTGACTTTCCCAGTAAACAAATGTTAAATAAACAGTAAAATAATGAACAGGCGGCTACCTGTTCCATAAAAGTTCTTTCATGGAAGACCATTTTTCTGATGGCCATTACCTCCGCTAGAATAATTTCCAAAATACAAGCACCATCTTCAGAACCAAACTTAGAATTAAAATCCAAGGCAACTGTATTGACTCTGATGAAACCCACAGATTAGATGGGTGAAAGCGCTTAGTGTGTATAAGATTATATTTATGTTTCGTAGTTGCTGTTGTTGTTTTTTCAAGTGTCGCTATTAAATAAACGGTCACACCGTCAATACAGTTGCCTTGGATTTTAATTCAGAACCACCATATTTGATTTTCCATAAGGATAGGGTTTCACTAAGAACCAACCCATCTTTTCTTCCTAAGGTGGTCTCACAAACTAATATTAATCAAACCACTGACTTGCCTGTTTTCTTCACAAATTTTTCCAGCAAGGGTGAATATTGCTTACATTTGCTGGATGTTCACAATTGAATTTTTACCTCAGCAGAACCAAGAGTTTAGAAAATCGGACCGGTTTTATTTGTCTTTCTCAGGTCCATCTCTGGGGAAATGCGTTTCAAAAGTCACCTTGTTAAGGTGATTAAGAGACCGTATTACTTTCATCTACAATAAAAAGAATCTCCAGTTACCAGCTCCAGTGAGAGTGCATTCTGCTAGGGCAAAAGCCAAGTCGGCTGTTTTCCATTCCAAAGCTTTTGTGGCTGAAATATGAGCAGCAGCAACCTGGGATACTCCACATACCTTTATCACTCATTACAAATTGGATCTGGTCTCCAAGGGAGGAGCATTCTTTGGCCCCATGGTTCTCAGGAGTATCCTTCCATAAGGTCACCGAAGGTCTAAAGAAGCTGGAGAGACTGTCCCAAAGGTCCATGATAAGTAAAGATTAACAACATCAGATAAAGAAGTTACGTTCTTATTATAAAGTTCCATCTGTGTGGTCTATCTTCATTTGTCCTTGGCACCCCACCCTCCTTTCCCCTCCTACAGACTTTTTGGAGGATCGGACGCTTGTCTTGTTAACTTAATCAGGTTTGACCTTGAACATAGCCTCTTCAATTCCATATAAATATTCTTCTGTATTCCTATGAAGCTGCAAATTTGATCTGAGGTAATCTAGGGAGGGGGATTGTAGGTAGAGTCTTGGCTCGAGAGTTTTTGGCTTGCACGTGCTGTAGAACGGCCAAGCCAGATCTGAGGATCAGAACAGAGTCCCAAAGGTCACGGATAAATGATTAGCAACACAGATGGAACGTTATGGTAAGCACGCAACTCTTCTTTTTCCCAAATGTTCACTAGATTTACAGATTTATTCAACTGTGAGCCATATTTGGCTGATCCAGTGATTAACTGTGTTTATGATCTCTTGGAGGATGAGGCCACAGACATTGATACCTTTTTTTCCATTAATCCCAGAGTTGGAGAATGTCTTCAAGAAAGCTTGTAGATCCCCTCATGTTTATTAAGGCTGTGTGCCTAAGGTAGTGTTTAAGAAACTGAGTATGCTTGGCCTTGCCTACCTTCCAAGTCCTTTTGTCTGCAGCCCCTGCTTCATTGTCCCCAGCAACCCTTGCTGATGAAAGACTGGGTTAGAAGAAGACAAACTAGGCAAGTGGTTAGAATCTCAGTGAAAGAAACTTGCAGTCCAGCCTAGCTTTTAAAGTGTTTAACTACCAGTGTTTTATGTGGAAGTTGGTGTCAAGATGCATGCACAGTTTGGAGGAATTTTATATTATCTCACTTTTTTCTCTGGTGTCAAAACATGCCTTAAGTGCCTTGGAGGGGGCTGATACTATTTCTACAGATGCCGCATTGACCGTGATGATGTATGCTTGGTTGTACATTTTTCTGATGAGTTAAAATAGATTTTGAGTACTTCTGTTTGAGTCTTATTGTGTGTTTGGTGCAGCAGTTAATCTGATCCTTAGTAGGATGATGGAGGTAGATCGATGCAAGGAGTGTTGAATATGTTCTGTGCTCTCCTTTTAAGCAAGATAACTTTCGGTGGCCTAAAAGAAGTCCCAACCGAACAAGAACCAAGGCAATAAAGTAAACTGCAAGATGACAACTCCACTAAACCGAACATTGTTTCCTTTCCTAAAAACTATACCTCCCTTCTTCACTTGACAAAGGCAGGTGCCGCGCCTCAGCATACTTAAGTCCCCCGTCTTGTGCCTTGTGTCTCAATTAGCTGTCAGCACGGTGGTGTGGCAGTCAGTGGTTTCCAGCAAATGAGTGCTAAACTTTGTTGGTACGGGTTACAAATGGCAGTGGAAAGACCACTCACCTTTGTTCAGGTGGGCTCCCCGTCATCTGTCAGACCAGAGTTTATTTTCTCATATTCTCCACCAAATGGTGCACTCAGGGGGTTAATAGAACCAGTCCATTCTTCAGAAGGAATAAAATATTTCTACACTAGAATTTTCTTGCTTCCAAAAAGAGCAGTTGTAAAGGCCTGTGTTGGACCTTCCTTTTCTGAATATTTTTGTCAAGGTCCCCAAGTTCATGATACTCGCCCTGTAGATGCTCCTTCCTTTGTTGCTGGACAGCTGCTTCATGGTGATCCTGAACTTGAAAGATGCCTATCACAATGTCGTTGCTTCAGCAGATATCCAAGATTTGTCTGTCTGCTTCACACTGTCAGTTTTCTGCATTGCTTTTTTGGCTATCCACTGCACCGCAAGTGCTCACCAAAGTAGTGGCTCACTGTTGGCCTCTGGACATTTGCAACTTTCCATACTTACACAACTTGCTGATCTGTGCAGAGTCTGCATCCAGGTGTAATCTGTAGAGAAGGTTTCCACCTTACTCTTCCATCTAGGTTAAAGGTTGAACCTTCAAAACTTGACTGGCACCTTCACAAAGGCTTGTCTTTCTTGGGTGTTTGATAGACTCCAGCAGGAGAATGGCCTTTCTACTCAGAGATGAGGTCCTTTTGTATGAGACTGTTTCTGGTGCTCTCCAAGTGGAATGTTACCCCGACAAGAGAATTCCTAAAAATCTTGGACCGATGGTATCCGAGATTCTCACGTTACCACTGACTTGTCTTCACATGCAAAAAAATTCAGTGGTGTGTCTGCAGTTGCTGGACCCATCATCTCCATTCCCTGAAATTCCAGTTTCCAGGGCTGTCCAACAGAGTTAACAGTGGTGGAGAGATCAGTTGAGTATCCGTCCAGGGTTTCTCCCCTCTGGTGCCAGTACAACATGCCCAGACAGATTTATCACACTTAACTTATGGAGCTGCGTTAATGGGAATGCAAGTGCAAGCCACTTAGGCTCTCGAGGATGCAGGGAAACAAATCAGTATCAAGGAGATGTTGGCAGTAATTTCATAATTTGTATGTCCTTCATCTTTGGACTCAAAGTCCCCTAATTAATGGGGAACACCCCAGTGATCTGGTACCTCAGCAGACAAGGGGTACTAGATCTTACCCTCTGTGCTGGTTGGCCGTGTTAGACTGGGAGCAGGCTCCCTAGTACGCTCTTGATTCTTCATGCATCATTCATACCTTCAGAGCAGAATATTGTGGTAGATAGAATAAGCAGATCCTGGGATGACCTACACGAGTGAAAGCTGAAGGCAGTGGTGTTCCTGGATCTAGTGTAAATGTGGGGCACACGTCAGATAAATTTGTTCACCTCCTTTCAAAACAGACAGCTGGAGAAATTTTGTTCCAGACATCCTTGCAGGCATACTAGGAGGGAAAGGTGCATTTCATTCCCTTTGTTGGGAATGTTCCTGTATACGTTTCCACCCTTCATACTGATTCACAAGGTACTTCTGTAGGTTCGTAGGGAAATGCTGTAGATCATTGTGGTGACCCCTTATTGGCCCAGGAAGATCCGGATTTCCTTGTTAATGGTATTGGCCCAGAAAAATTACACTCTGGACCTGCCCACATAGTCTCAGAGTCAACTTCTGCACCTCGATTTGGAGAAACTTCAATTGTGACAGCCTGAATGATTCAGCCTAGACTCCATTTAGGCACTTGTTTCATGAGGATGTACAGCAGGTGTTAATGGAGGCCAGAAATCCTGCTACTAGAAAATCTTATGTTTACAAATAGAGTTTTTCTAAGTTGTGCCTAAATGGGAGTAGTGTGTTCCTATAGGTCATTATCCCTTTGGTATTCATAAGTTGATACTAGGCTATCGGCCCTAGGGCCTTTACAAGCCTAGCCATAACAATTCCCTGGATATTTCTTCCCAAAATATTTGCTTCCCTGGACCCCTGTCTAGCAGGGTGACTGACATGATCCCGGGGGTTAATTTCCTATCTCCCATCCAATCGTCAAGGTTCCTTTTGAAGAGGGCCAAGGAGGCGCTCTGCTTGACCTGTATGGGCAGTCTATTCCAGAGTATGGGGAGTCTCTGGGTCAGGAACCTATCCCTCCAGCATGTTTTGTTCATTGTGATGACAAGGTTTAGATCTCTGGAGCGTGTGGCTTTGAGGGATTGGGATTTCTTTAAGTGGAGCATGTCCAAACAGCTCAGAATTTGACATGGCCTTGTATGTTAAGCAGAGATCACCTCTGAGTAGACGAAGAATAGCTGGAGTTTTTACAGACGGTCAGCACAGGGCATCTGTTTTAGGCTTGTGATTCTTTTAGTGAGGTATTTCTGCGGCCTTTCCAGCTGTTGCAAATGTCTTGTGAGGTACATACCAAACAGGGCGTTGTACTCTATAATGGGTCTAATGAGGGATGAGTACAGTGGGACAATGACCTCCTTTTTTTCTGGATAAAAAGTCCTTAGTGATGAGGTGTGCCACATAGGATTTCCTGACTGTTGTGGCGATGTCGTGATCGAAGGTGAGACCACTGTCTCTCATCACACTTTCATTGTTCAGTGTACTGCCAGCTATGTGCTAATTCTTGGGGTACATGTTTTTTTCCCAAAGGGGATAACTATATATTTCTTGGCATTAAGCTTGAGTCTATGGCTCTGGCACCAAGCATCTGTTTCTGTACGGCCCTTTTGTAGAATATCCACATCATTTGGGGATCCAAGAATGACTCCCAGTTTGCAGTCATCTGTGAACGTGGTTAGCCAGAGTCTCTTAGTATTGGCCTGTACTACAGAGAAGTAGATGCCAAACAAGTGGTCCCCGGACTGAACCCTGAGGTACTCCACTTGTCTGGAGCTGGATTTGGAGTCAGCTACTTTTACAGTCTAGGTTCTGTCATTAAGCCAGTTGGCAAACCATCGAGTGACGTAGGGATTTATGCCCAGCGTAGTAAGTTTATCTATGATTCCAGAGTGGGGGATGGTGTTGAAGGCCTTGGCGAGGTCCAGATAGGCTGTGTGGGACCGCCTTACCCTCATCCACAGCTCTGGAGACTGATTCGAAGAAGTCAGTCAGGTTCAGGAGACAAGATCGGCCCTTCACGAACCCAAACTGGGTGGGGTCCAGTGTTTGAAAGTTGCCAATGTCTTTGTTTATAAGTTCCATGATAATGCGTTCCATGCCCTTGCAGATCAGGCTCGTTAGACTGGTGAGACAGTAGTTCCCGGGATCTGAGGTGGATCCCCCCTTGTGGAGTGGGATAACTGTAGCTTTACGTCACTCTGTGGGCATGAAGCCTGAGGTGAGGCTATGATTAAACGTGACACTTAGGTGTGGAGTGCCAGTTCATTTTGTAGTTCATGTAGTACACAGCCCTGGATGTCATGTGGTCCCATGGATGCTGTATTCTTAGCGTTGGAGAATGCGGCTTCTACCTGTGTGGGCGTGATTATCGGAATTTGTCAATCTTTTGGTTTTGAGATGGGCTGTTTAGCGGGTGCGAGGTGGGCGAAGTTGGCACTAAATCAGTCTGCCAGGATATTGGCAATATCCTTGGGATCAGTATATTTAGTGACATTCTGTTGTAGCGTGGAGCATATCTGAGCATTGCCATTCAGATTCTTGACATAACTATAGAATGCCTTGTGGTTGTCTTTGGAATCTTGGGCAGTTTTATTTTCGTAATTGGCTTTGGAGGATTTTATGAGGTATCTCAGCTTCTTACTGAGGCTGGTAAGGGAGTTTTTTTTGCATCCTGGGATTTTCCTCTTTTCTGCAACAGTTTCTTTCTTCTGTTGTATAGTTTGTTTATGGGAGGGGACCACCAGATTGGCATTTTGGAGGAGAACGTCTTGGTTTTATTTGGGATGGCACAATTCATGTACGAGTGGATGTGCTCGTACAGTGCCTTAGTGTAGGATTCAGCAGTCGGACTTTCAGCTCCCGTCTGCGTGGGTGTCATGAAGTTTGTCACTTCTGACTTGAGTAGCATGAAGTTGGCTTTGGAGAAGCTTTTTACTGAGGTTTCCTTACGGGGGGGGTGTGGCTGGGATGTGGATGTCAAGGGTGATTAGCTTATGGTTAGACCTGACCAATGAGGGGGTGACCACTGGTGTGGAGCATCTGTCTCCCATGTTGGTAATGACCAGGTCTACGATATTGGAGCCCCTGGTGGGACAATGGATTAGTTGATCCAGGGCGTTGGAATTTATGAATTTCAAAAACCGTTGGGAAAAGGTGTTGGTACCCAAGTAGTTCTCAGGGTAGTTGAAATCACCCAGTATCAGGGTGTTTGGTTGTATCTTAATATTTTCTAATTTGTTTAAAAAGGTGTAGTGAGAATCTTGGTGCATGGTGGGGGATCTGTAGCAAGCTACAGTTTGGATTGCAGTCTTACCTAGTGTTAGTTGCACCTGGAGAATTTCAGATACATTGTGTTGGGCAACTATCCTGGAGGTGTGAATATCCTTGTTGAATATGGACACTCCTCCACCTTTAGTGTTTCGGTGTTGGTGTTGGTTTGTTGGCCGAAAAGTGTGGTAAGAGTTGTAGCCTGGTATTGCAGGGGTGCTTTCTGGAGCCTTGAACCAGGTCTTGGTTACTGCCACAGATGTCAGTGTTTTCCATTTTTAGGAGTGCCTCAAGTGCATTTTGAGGTTTAGACTTCTAGCATTGAGTAGCATTACCTTCAGATTTTGCATGCTTGTATCTGTTACGGTGGTGGTTTTCTCCTTTGAACCGTTGCCTAAAAAAGGCACTATATGGGTGGCAAGAGCTTTAGCCAGTTTAGTTGTGTAAGCTACTGCAGAATGGCTTATTGTATGTGTCTATTAAGGAGCATTTTAGCAGCCATCTCTGATTGTCTGCCAGTGGGACTATTTCTGTTATGTTAGTAGAACTAATTTGAACCAGAAGGTTACAAGATGCCACTACAGGTCAAGCAAAGCACTACTTTGTCTTTGTAAGACCATTCTTGATTATTGGATGTGTATGAAGGAGGAGTTTGGTTGCTAAGGAGTCTTATAAAATACTACTGTCATGAACTATTTTACCAAAAGCAAAGACAGAGAAAGATCCATTGGCAGGTGATGAAACATCCTCTGCCCCAAGCTCATCTTGGGTCTAACGGCTTCCAGTATAATTATGGTTCCTTTGGCCAGCTATCACGTGAGAGTTCTATAGTGGTCACTAGCTGTACAGTAGTCACAAAAACTATATTCTCTTCACTACCGAGTTTGTTTGACTCTGGTATGCAGAGACCATATTTAGTTGGTCAGGGCAGACATTTCCATCCTCCGACTCCCAGAGCCACAATCTCCAAGAATGCCTCCTTTCTTGGGTGGGGGTATTTCAAAGGCAAGACAGTCCAGAGAACGTGGTCATCAATAAAGGCCAACTTTCACTTCAGTGTCTTTGAGTTGAAAGTGGTCCTCCTTATGTTTCAGGCATTTCAGGACCTCCTACCCAAGGATGTGATGCCGTACTCTCTGACAGCATGTCATTGGTTGGGTACATCAAAAAGAAGTGTGAAATGCGCTCGTACCCTCTTTGCCGAAAAGACATGAGAGTTTGGCAGGGGGTGATGTTTTCAACTACTTTCTAGTAACCACGCACATACCTGGAACATCCAGTGTTCTGGCGGACAAATAGAACAGAATTCTACTGTTGTCTCATGAGGCGCCTCTCAACAGAACAGTGGTAGCAGCGATTTTCAGCAGCTGGGGCCAGCCTTGCTGTGACTTTTTTGCTTTGTGCCAACACAAATATCTGGTTCACCCACCATGAGCTCTGGATCCATTTCCAGATCTCCTCAGTTACCCATCCAGGCTACCTCTACTGGATCTCGAAACCCTAAAATTCACTGCATGGTTTCTCTGATTTATTGACATCTGATTACTGGGGAAGTCTGTCTGGGTAGGAGCCCAATTTTCAACAGAAGCTGTGTGAGAAAAGCTCCCAGAGATTCCGGGTTTTCTTCCCCAGTAGTCTATATTATATTTTCTGAAAGAAACTCAACCAAAAAGACATACAAAAGCAAATTGAAGTGTTTTTCTATCTGGGCCGGTTCTGAGGGACTAGTCATTCTCGGCACCTCTACTTGAAATTTCCAAGTTTCTATCAGAACTATTCATGGATGGTTCAAATTACTCTACAATTAAAGTCTAATTAGCAACCATTTCAAGTTTTCATGTAGGGCTTAATACATATATTGCTTCCCTGAAAGTGACCAAAGCCTTCCTTAGAGCAACCTTTTTATTGACACCCCCTGGTTTGTGATCCGATCCCTCTCTGGAATATCACTGTTGTAGTCCAATCCCTAACCCAAAAACCTTTTGAATCATCAGCATCTGTAGACAGTTTCTTTCATGGAAAACTGATGTTCATCATGTTACCCTGCTGCAGTCATCACACTTGGGTTATCCTGTCGTCAGGCGGTCCCGCAGTTGGCCGGAATTCCAAAGTCTTGGTCCAGTGTCGCTTTCTGTCGCCTCTTCCCTGACGTAAGTGCGCCAGGGGTATATATAGTGCAACCGACGCCATTTTCTTCAGTTTTTCTTGCCCCAGATGTCAGGTGCCCTCAGAAATGGTGGTCAGAAATTAGTACCAAATGGAGTAACCTCTGCACAAACACAAAATCCCTTCAGCTATAACCAAATACATCAGTAAGGTATTGAAGAGATTTAGTCAGTAGATCAGAGGGGATGGAGGGGAGGGTAACCTGGACTGCAGCAGGGTGAACACTCGAACATCTACATTTATGGTAGGTACAAAACTGTACTATGTTCATCGTGTTACCCTGCTGCAGACATCACACTTGGGTTGAATCCCAAAGCTAAGGTAGGGTGGAGGTATCATAGAGGGTTAGTGGAGGGTATAAGGCCCTGCAGAACTGCAGTGGCGAAGCCCGCCCTGGTCTTAGAGTAAAGAGGTAAGTGATGGTGTTTGGTAAAGGTGTGTACTGAACTCCAAGTTGCAGCTTCTAAAATCTCCTTTTCACAAAGACAGAGTGTCACTGAGGACAAGTTCTTCATTTCTTCCAAAAGTATCTTCAAAATGTAGGTATAATTAACAGATTGCTTTTACCAGTTTTTTTCCCAAATTTTAACAAGGGAGAACCTTAAATGTCCAGAGACAACTCGTATTCTCCCTCCACAGTACTGAGAGTTTCAGAAGATCAGATCAGCTGTTTATATCCTTCAACTGCAAGCTTGGACAATCCGTATCTAAGGTAACCCTATCAAAATGTTTCACACACTGCATTTCATTTGTCTGTGAGTCACGAGGTATGTCTTTACAGTCAAAATCTAAGTCTCATTCTACCAGGATTATGGCAACTTCAACGGCATTTGCAAAAAAGAGTGCCTATCGGTGACACAAGCATTGCAGCAACTTGGTCGTCATCTCATGCCTTTGTATCTCATAAGTTAGATGTGCAGTCTAGAATTTGCACATCTTTTGGCTCTGCCATACTAAGGGAATGACCTTCCTTGAGACCACCCAGATCCCTGTCAGGTAGCTTGGGAATCAGATCCACAAGTAAGTTATATACTTACCATAATAATAGATCCACGTTGTCATCTTTTCATCTGGTTCAACTCCCATCCCTCCTTCCATATTCTTTCTAGGGATTGACCAGTTCCTTCTCTGTCCCCTTTGTATTTCTTAGACTATATTGGTGATGTATGTAATTTTTCTCATTATCCTGTCTGCATAGCTTGTCATCAATTTTGGTCATCCGGCAAACTCAGTCTGAGGTAATTTAGGCAGGAGAGGGGAATTTTGGGTGGTACTTTGGTGTAAAGCACTGAGGTCTGATCCGACTGGATCCAACAACAACCCACATTTTGAACCAGACGAAAAGATAACACAAACCTGTCATAATGGTAAGTACATACTTTGTTTCGTTTCTTGTGATAAGAACGGACAACCTCTGTTTAATACAGACTGTTTCCAAATGGTTGTAAAAGGCTATTATCTTTGTACTCGCCTCAAAAAAATATTCCAGGCAGCATCATGGTCAACTCTGCCAGGACCTTTGGCTTTAACTGTAGCTTTTTGGAAAGGGTTGGATTCTAGAAGTTGCAGCTTGATCCTCTGTACATATTTTACAAAGCACTGTGAGGTTGATTCCTTCTTAGGTCTAGATCAAGTTTTTCAAAGACCATTCTCCAGGAGCTCCTGGACTCTTCTCCTTCCACCTCTTAAATGTTGTAAACTTGGGTAATCTACCCATATAGCTAAGGTTTCTGCAGCAGTCCAAACCAATGACAGGATGCAGGAAACGTCCAGAAATGCACCACCAACACACCACAATACTCTGTCTTTAAGCGCTTTCATTTTAGTCTTTGACTTCATCAGAATCAGCTGCAGCAATGATCGGTATGATGACTATATGACCATAGTTCAGTTGTGTAAGTAAACTTCTCATGACAGATGTTGGAATAGTCACTGCTGCAGTATCCACTCCCTCCACCCCACCCCTTTTTCTGTGTGTTTATGCCAGGGCGTGGTTGGTTGTCTTTGTTCCTAGCATTGTTCTTTAGGGCTCAGTCTCACTTTCTGTTGGCTGGAAGGCCCTGAAGGGCTTGGCACCAAAACTTGGTTTGAGCTGCCCGTCAGTCTGGGCATATGGAAAATGCCCTAAAGCTTTGGAAGCAAGCAGTCTGTTAGTATCCTTGAGGTTACTGCAGTATTGATCATTTGTACAACTAGTGTTCTAGTAAGTTTACTTGCACAGCTGTACTTGCATAATTCTTACAAATAGCTGCTGCTTGAGTTACTTGCTTTATTGCACATCTGCGTATATTATCATATTAATAGCTGTGTCGTTAGTTTCTTCAAAGCAGTAGTAGGCAGATACACTCTATTAGTGAGAAGTTTTCCAGCATCAGGAAAACTTTTATTTGGCACTTGAAGTATCATAAACTCCTCCTGGGTCTGTGATTACTTGTATTAATATTGTATAGATTCATAGCTTTGCATGAAAGTAAATTGCATTTTTGCACTTACTGACCATCCTTTTTCAACAGAGTCCTTCCTGACCTGTGTACAGAATTGGCTTTTAAAATGTTCTGCAATCCTTGCAGGTAGACATTCCCCAAGTTTTCATGGAATATGTATAAATGTGCATGAATAGCATGTTTACTGCTAAACACAGGGTCTATACTATTTGTTCAACAGCTTAGGTTGTCGAATGCTTAATGATAGACACCTAAGCGTTGAATTTTCAAAATTGCAAGCTGCCATATATGTGAATTCTTTCCTCGGGAAAGAATTCGCTAGGCCGTCTGAGATTAAAATGATCTTTTCAACCTAAATATAGTGGGGGGCTATGCCCCCCACATCCCCCTAACTAAATATACCAACTCTGAGATCGCTGTACATTGGGGAAAGTGCAAATCCCTGATAACGGCCAAGCAAATTCTTTCCTGAGAAAATAATTTGTGTATATGCCCATTTGCAATTTTGATACTTTGCCGCTTAGCTGTCGATCATTGAGCATTCGACAACCTAAGCTGTTGAAGAAATAATATAGACCCTAAACACAGGTAATGTTTACAAAAGCAGTGGTAGGTAGGCACCATGTTTCAGTGAGATTTTTCCGGTATTATGTAAGCTTTCATTTACCGTGAAGTACCACAGTTATTTTCAGAAGTATTAATTTTGTACATATCCATAAATTTGCATGTTAAATAGTTTCACTTTCTCACTTGGTGACCCACGCTGTTGGGGTTAGGAAAGGAACCATTCCTAATCCTTGTACTGATTTCACTTGTGAAATTTTGTTCCACAATGCTTCTAGATGAACACTGCATGAGATATTTGCATAAAATATTCAATTACACATATATTGCAGGCATTTGTATTAATTATACATATATTGCAGGCATTTGTATTAATTATACATATATTGCAGGCATTTGTATTATTTAGCACAAATATGAAGAGTGTAGGTACTTGTTCATCAGGTGTGAACTCCATGCATTTTAAAGCAACTGAACTTTGTGAAGGCTGATTTGGGGAGCAGTGAAAAGTGCATAAAAATGCTGTAGTTACAACATGGAAAGGAGGGACAAATGGAAGAAAATAAAGTGATCCAGTGTTGTCTTTTCTTTCCTTCTCAAGAAGTGGGTATGTCCAATCTAATTGAATCCAATGCCAGCAACTTTCAGATGTTGGACCCAAGGCTCAGGCTCCTTCCCCTTCCCATAAGCTCCCAACATTCTAACAGTTCCTCAGATCTTGTTTGCCTCGTAACAAGTTAAATGTGGTCCCCGAAGCTCAGTGCATTATTTTCCATATATGTTCTGTGCTTGGATGGTTATTTTTGGCTAGTGTTATGTTTTTCATGTAGTGTTGAGTTAGCTCTTTGGATAGTAGCTTTTTGTGTAGTCATTTCTCTTAACTCTGTTGGCCATATTCCTACCCTTTTTCCTGTTCCTTTACAAGATATTTTTCCAGAAGTATAACTAGCTTCAAAAAATACAGGCATCTTTTTTGTTTGTACTATGTTATATTTTTGAATATACGATTCTTTAATCTTTAGTATTGCTATTACCTCTTTTAGTTTGTCGGAGTTCCACATTCTGGGTTTCAAAAAAAGTAAGCCTATGGGCATTCCCCCCAGGACCCTTACTGTGTTTTTTTTTTCTATCAGGGTGCCCCACACTTGAGGATTGCAAGATTCTGCTGCATTTGGGCCACAAGCCCAAGGTCGTTCTTGAGGACCTTCTCCCTGCCTCCATAGATGAATCCTCCTCCCTATCTGTTATGTTATCTGCTGTCTTAAAAAGAGACCCCAGGACAAGTTAAGAAAGGCTGAAAGTAAGGAAAAGGAAATAGAGAAAGAAAGAGAAAAGGAAAAAGTGCAGTGATAAAGATGTGGGCAGTGAGTCAAGTAAGAGAGCCCTGGAGTCCAACAGGTGCCATGGGTCCAGATTCTAAAGTATCAGAGTATTTGAATCTGAAGTGTTCTTTGTCAACAGGACTGGGTCTTATCTGGATCTGTCCCTCCTGTGTTGCTTAGTGGATCTTAGGTTTTCTCAGTAGCCTTGACTCCTGAACTCCTATCTCCTGTCCTACCATTTAGTGACACCTGTGCAAATGTTTTCAAGGCCACCGTTGCTGGTAGGCTCCATTCAGATCTGTGGTGTCATCGAGGAGCATCTGGGAAGCAGTTGTGGAGAGGATGATGTGGAAGTGCATGAGGACCCAGATCCAGATTGGGGTCTTTCCCTTTTTAGGAGTACCAGGACCAGACCCTTGCATGCCCTACTTGGTTACTTCTTACCCGATCTGACCTTCAGAATGAGCAGTCATGGGTCTGAGCACGTCCTGTGAGATCCATGTGTCTGAGCTCACAGACCAGACGATTTAGACCCCAGTGCATCTCACTCACTAGATGGCGAATAGACATTGGAGGGTCCTGGAGTTGAGAGTTTGGCTTGAGGGTCTACCCCTTCTCATTAGTGCCTTGGCTGTTAATAGTTTGGCTAGGGTATCAGCTCATGTGTGTCTCTTATCAGGATCACTGGATCCCAAGAGAGCTTTCTGTTCTGCTTTTGAGAAGGCTCTATCCTTGAGAGGAGGTGACCCCGCCCCCTTTGGGATTCATGTGCACCCTCTGTGGCATCTGCCCTTCAGGGCAGCAAGCTCCAGCAAGTCCTTTAAGGTTTTAGTGCGCTCTTCTTCAGCCTTTGATTGTTACCTGAATTGTCCCCCTGTAGAAGAATGTAGAAAGTATGTACCAAAATGAGGCATTTGGACTCCCTGCAGGAGTATCTGACCTCATTGAGGTCACACAGGGTCCCTTCTTGAGGACTGTTCCGGGGACATGCTTGAATAAATTATGGAGACTGGTCCATTGACTCCCCTTGTCATGAAGACTGTGTTTCTCAAGGTCTTTGAACTGACCCATGTAATTCCGGAGTGTGGACTAACCAGATGTGGTGGAGCCCATTCCCCACAAACGCAATAAGATTCTGGGCTCTCTCTGAGACTGGTCACATTGGAGCAAGGTGCTTGTAGAGTAGATACCATTGTGGTGATGGCCACTAAAAGAACTCTCCAAAAAGAGTTTTGTCTGCCCTCCAAATAGGGAGTCTCTGACATTGACAGATTTCAAAAGCATGTTTATGGATCAGCTGTGTTTACCATATGTGTGCTATATTACCTCTCAGATTTAACCAGATTTCAGAGGGACTTGACCAGAGAGCTCCGTTTCTCGAGTGCCATGACGGCAGACTCTCAAAAAACATTGCATTTTCAATTGGCAGTTGACAGATTTGAAAAGCATAGTAAAAATAGCAAAAGTCCAGCCAAGAATAAGATATTGCCCAATGGCCACAGGACCCGGATGCTACAAAGGAAGAAAGGCTGATAAAATCCAAAACACATTAGTCAAACCAACTGCTAAAAACAACGAAAACAGTTATCTCAAGCGCTTTCGCTCGGTCAATACCGAGCTTCTTCAGAAGTAAAAATGTAATTATGTTAACAGTCATTAAATAGTTCTAGATACATCACATGCCCATAATACCCCCACCCTCATTTAAAGTGAAATTGCATCACATTCAATCCAACTATTTGCCATGGACCCATTGGTGAGTAAATGGTGTTGGATATGGCAATAAGTAATAAGCCAAAAAATCTTCTTAAAATTCAAACAACATCTCTGTGTCTATAAACCACATCATTAAAATCTATCATTAAAATTTGTCATGTTGCTACCCACAAAGTTAATGTATTGAACGGGTAGGAAAAAATGTCATTGTCAGCCTGTCCTGACATCCAGTAAAACATACAGTTCTAATTCATTAACTTTAGAACATTCATATGTGACCATGAGGGTTTATCTACTATAACCGGGCCATTCTGAGTTTCAAAACACTACTGATACTGATATTATCATTCAGCCCAGGAGCCCTACCTGCGTCTAATTTAAGTTGCCAGAATAACTCACGGTATTCAAGTCTGGCTTCCCAATTACCACCTCTTAAGTCTGGTGTCACCTGCTCTAGTACCATAAACGTTAAATCCATGTCCTCACAGACTTGCGAATGCTTGAAAAAGGCATTATTTTCCTTACTCCTAGCAACATCATACAGATGCTCATAGGAAGGAACGGATGCAGGAAGTTTTGCAGACACACCAGCACTTTTAAAAGACGGCTTGGATGATTCCCCCATAACTCGGGGTGAATTTAAGCAAGTGTTAACTCTTTTAACACAACTTTCCAACAACATCCGTGAAAGGAACACGGAACTGAGTGCAGGGTTGCCTGGCAACCAACTACAAGTGCTCGAGCACCAGAGGAAGCACGTCATTGGTACGATGCCGAATAACACAGTCGCTGTGAATGATGAAGTTTCCTTGAATTCAACGCAGAACAATGGCCAGATACCTGCAACGCACACTAGAAATGGTACGGCACACAAAACTACAACGGACGATAACCACAATAATTTCAATTTCAACGCTTGGACTGCTAAGCATTTTCACTTTAACCAAGGTACTGTCAGCTTTTGTACTAAGAGCATTGATGATAATTTTAATAGGTTCAAAGATGAGCTGTACGTGCTCAAAAGTAACCAGCTTGAGATTGACTATCTCAGGGAATGTGTGCAGGTCAACAGAGTCCCTAAAGGGCTTCGGATTTTTAAGTTCCCCAACAGTGCACAACCAGGGACTGTTTTCTATGACCAGCTATGCGAGGTGTTTGATGAAGCAGGGATTGAAATGCTTAAACTGATGATTTTGGACTATGAGTCTAAAGCGGACACTTTGCTGAAAGTCTTAAATGTTTTGAACAACAGTTTAACTAATGACTAACTTTAGTAGTGTTAAGAAGAATTATGACAATGTATTTTTTGAAGTTGATCAGTACTGTGTGAAAGTGCTTAACAGGAAGATTAAGAAATTGGAGAGAGACTTACTGGAATATAGAGAAGGGAGAGCGGCTTACTGGAATATAGAGAAGGGAGAGCGTACCCAGCACCTAGAGGTGGGGGATGGAAGAATAGGGTCGATAGTGTCTTTACAGATGGGGTGAATGGAACAAACAATAGTGGTAATTATTTGATACCTGAAACCGAGGCTCCCAAGAGAAGTGAAAGATTAGCTGAAAAGGAAAGGAAACAATCCTTTCAGGATTTTCACCACCCCTCCACGAGAGGAAAAAGGGGGGGGCACCAGCACAGGGGGTGGAACTGCCCCCCGAACTGATACTTGTTGAGACCATTCTCCCCAGTATTGAAAAGCAGTCTATGGATGGTAAGCAGGTGATATTTGGAAAAGGTAATTTCACTATATTCAACTTCACAGAATTAACTTTGACTGATGAATATTTTGAATTGTTTTCCAGGGGGTTTAATTTTGTTCCCTCCCGTCCTTCTATCACTGCTAACATGCTTATTGATTTAAAACTATTCATTAGGCAAGTGAACTTAGCCATATGTTTTAAGGGCCAAACCACTGTTTGCGCAGGGTTGTCAAGAACAAGTACATTCAACCCCCCCCTACACACTCCTTACTCAAGGTTTTTGAAGAGTTAGTGGAAAGGGACATCAGAAAATTTGAACAGGTTAGTAGTAACAGCTACCCTACCAACATTATTTATAATGAAAGAAGACTAATAGACCTTTTGAAACATGAAAAATGTAGAGTGATGAAACTGGATGGGGGGGGTGTAGTGCTTATGTACACTGTGGATTATGACACTTATTTATTCAGGATGTTACAGGACTCAGAACAATACTAGTTATTATCACTAAACGAGATCAATATTGCACATGCTAAAATAGCTTACCATTTACTGCAAGGCACTATCAATGAACGTTTATACAACTACCTTCATGTGGAAAAGCCGAAAATTCCAATAATTTTTGGCATTCCTAAGACACATAAGGGTATATAGTTCCAATTAAATTTAGGCCAATAGTGTCTGGAGTTGGAAGCATCACTGAACCACTTGCAAAATACGTAGACTACACCTTGAAAAAGTTCTTATCTTCTATTACTTACATCAACAAGGATTCTTGGGATTTCCTCAAAGGAATTGACCAGCAGTTGTTTGATGTGGACCTTTTAATGGTAACCATTGATATTGTAGAGCTTTTTCCATGTATTCCCCATTCAGTAGGGCTTGAATGGTTCAGTGAGGTATTAACCACCAAATCTGGTCTTGACAATAGCATTGTCAACTTAATTTTTAGACTTCATGGAAATTATTCTTGAGAATAATTTCATATACTTTAACGGCGAGTTTTACCGTCAAAAGAAAGAGGTTGCAATGGGGGCCCCTTGTGCTTCCCTATATGCCAACTGTGTTTTACACCATTGGGAACAGGAACATGTCTTTAAGAGTCAATGGTCCAAGTTCATAGGGCACTGCACGAGGTACCTTTATGACATTTGCCTTTTGTGGAAGGGTTCTAAGAAGGAACTATAAGAATTTTTGATATACATTAACAGCAGTACTGAATTCTTGAGGTTCACTTACAGCATCGACTTAGACAAGTTAAATTACTTGGATGTGACTCTGTACAAAGACTACAACAACCACTGTTTCCAATCAAGGTTGTATAGGAAAAGTACAATGTTGAGTTGTCAATCTCGCCTTCATTCTTGCTGGATGGGTTCGGAGCCGATCCTCGGCTCAGACTCTGCCAATACTAAAGCTCGAGAGCTAATTCCACTGGCTCGAGGCTCCCCTATATCCCACAATGCTAGGCGGTAACTACTCAGATCTCGTTTGCCGCTTAGCTGACGAGGTGCTTCTTTTACCGGCTCTGGCAGGTTAGTAAGTTTTCTTGTTCAGAAACTTCTATTTCAACCCCTATTTTTTTTCCTTTTAGTATAGTTTTATTTAAAGTATTTCATTAGTTTAAATCGGGTCCCCCTCTTGTGTCAGAAATCACTTTTTATTCCCTTCTTAACTTTAGGCCTTTGGCCCTCTCCCTCTCCTTCCCCTAGTCCTTCAGTGTGACTGGATTTTTATTTTGGTTAAGGGTGTGTTTGTGTGTTGTGTTTGTGTTTTTCCAACTGAGTTTAGGATGTCTAAAGACTCCAAGGTCTCAGGCTTCAAGAAGTGTGATTCGTGCTGTCAGAAAATGTCTCTGACAGACAGTCACACTTCTTGTGTATATTGCCTGGGACCTTTGCACCTGCAGGACTCATGTGCTGTGTGCCATGCATTCAGCCCTAGAGTCCTGCAGGAACGCAAAAATAAATTGATTTTACTTGGCTTGTTAAAGCCTGAAGGCCCCCCGACCCAGTCTTTGTCGGGGAAGCCTTCTAAGACTTCCAGACCATCGGCTCCAGTTTCAGAGCCGTCCCCTGGAAGCATTAAATCGGCTTCTACATCGGCTCTGGCTGGAGCCATGTTTCCAGATCTCATACCATCACCTTGGCTCCGGCTGGAGCCGAGGTTGACAAGTCTCATTCGGCTCCGATAGGCTTATCGGAGCCACCTGCTAAGAAGAGGTCTAGGTCCCCTTCCATCGGCTCCATCCATTCGGCGCCGGGATCTCCTCTTCTATCAGAACGGAGCCATAGGTCTCATTCCTCTCGGTCCTCCAGGCTGTCCGACCATGATTTACAAAGGGTGGTGAGTAGACTTCTCAAGTCCGAGGCACTGGCCCAAATGCTGCATAGCCCTACTCAACAGTCAGCGGCTATTTCCATCCCTGATTTTATTCCTCCAACGACTCCTTTGAGTTCGGAGCTGGGGCTCATCGGAGCCGTGGCTGTCAGTGCTTCGGAGCCGATACCTTCCCTTTCGGCTCAGTCTGCTCCGATTTCCTCATTGGAGGGATCTCGGCGCCGGGCTTCCCTTGTCGGCTCCGAGGGGGCGAGTGGCATCGAACCCTTGTCCGACTCCATTCTCCGTCTCGGAGCGTCGGCGCTGGTGAGTTCGGCTCCGACATCGGCCTCGGAGCCATCCCTGTCGGTGCCGGGGGGGTCCGTGTCTCCTCGGAGCGGGGAGCTCCGGCCTTGCCTGATAGGGACGCCTTCGAGGTCATGCAGAGCGTGCTAGACCCAGTGTCTACCCCATAGTCTGCTTCGTCAGCTCCTCCCTCTTCAGTGCCTGCGATGATTTCTACCCATCCCCTTGTATCAGACCACAGAGAGCCAGCTCCTCTGGTTTCCCCATTGGGAATTTTCTCCTCTTCCAAGGCCTCTCCTGATCCGGTAGGAGAACCCCTTCGGAAGAGACAGTGCAAGAGGAAGCACATTGACTCCCCTGAGTCTATCACCTCTGACACTGACTTGGAGGAATGTGAAGGTTCCCCTTGGTCCCCCTTTGAGGATGTCTCCTTTGCTGACATCCTTGAAATCCTGAAATAGAGGGGGAACTGGCCCGCCCTCAACCCTTCAGAGGACGAGTCAGTTTACCTTGAGGCATTTGGCTCTCGCCCTTCCACCTCCTGGGTGTCCCCCTCCCTTTAACCCCCTTATGGAAGTGGTGGCAAGGAAGGCTTGGACGGCCTGTGATTCAGTGGAACCTACCCCAAGGAGGCCGTCAAAATTTATTACTGCCCCTAAGGAGAAAAAGTTTCTATCAAAAGGTGTCTCTGTTGATGCCATGGTGGTGGCCACAGCCACTAAGAAAGAGTTAGCCGATCCTTCGGTACCTGTCCATCCTCCTAATAAGGAGTCAAGGACCATGGACAGGTACGGTAAGCGGATGTTTTTGTCAGCGACCTTTTCAATGCGGTCGCTGAACTACTTGTGTCACTTCACCCGTCTCCAGAGAGATTTGCTCAGAGATATGGGTGAGGCTATACAGGATCCAACAGCTGAGGAGTTCCAAGACAAAATGAGCTCCCAGTTGGCAACCCTGAATTCGATTAACTCCTCCATGCAGCTTATCTCATATGCTGCTGATGGGGTGAGTAGGGCCGCAGGCACAGGTGTAGCTTTACGACGTCACGCCTGGATGCGGCTTTGCAATTTTGCGGACCCTTTCAAGGCGTCCTTCACCAATTCCCCCTTTGATGGCTCAACATTGTTTGGTCCTCAGGTGAAGGATACATTGACTAGGTGCGAGGTGGAAGGTAAGACTCTCTCTCTGCCGTGGGAGTCCGTTTTTCTACCCCTTCTAGACCTTATCCAAAAGGTCAGAGGTGAGGAAAAATGTGGTTCCGCAAGCCTCAGGGAGTCTCATCTGACGCACAAGGTCGATTCCCCTCTAGAGGCAGAGGGGGGAATAACAATGGACGCCGCCCTAGAGGCAGAGGAGGTCCGCAAAACCAGGGTAGCAGAGAAACTTTCTCTGATAAACCCTTTCAACATCCCTAAGGAGCTGCCCGGCTGTCCACCTTCGAAGGCAGTCGGGGGAAGATTATCACTGTACCCAAAAGCTTGGCTTTCCCTCACCCAAGACAAATGGGTACAGTCAATCATATCCGAGGGTTACAAAATTCCCTTTATTCACATCCCTTCCCAACCCAAAGGATCCCTTCCAGACGTTCCACCCAGTCTAAAGGAACAAGCAGCACTAGAAATATCAAAGCTGCTGTCAAAAAGAGCTATCCAACCAGTCCTAGCAGACCAGCAAGGATCCGGAATCTACTCCAAATTCTTTTTGGTACCAAAAAAAAACAGGGGACTGGAGACCTATACTGGATCTCAGCAAGTTAAACAATTGTATAAAAAAAACAAAATTCCGGATGGTCACGCTACAGTCCATTCTACCCTTCTTGGGTCCGGACAATTGGATGTGCTCGATAGACCTTCAGGACACGTACTACCATATCAAAATGCACAGATGCTCCAGGAGGTTTCTCCGCTTCAGGCTGGGAGCCAGTCACTACCAGTTCAGAGCCCTGCCCTTTGGTCTCACTACAACCCCCCCCCCCCCCCGAGTGTTTACCAAATGCATGGCAGTGGTCGCGGCTTACTTGAGACGGCAAGGATTCCAGGTGTTTCCATATTTAGACGACTGGCTCCTTACCTCCACCACCAAACATCAACTGCTTCTAGCCAGAGACTTCACCATCCAAACTTGCCAAGCTCTAGGCATCTCAATAAATTTCGAAAAATCTGCCTTGTCAATCTATTACCTTTATAGGCGCCACCTTAGACACACTCAATCTTTCCGCCAGACTTACAGAGCAGAGAGTGTTAGATATCCGCAAACATGTTTACCTTCTATTGCAATGCAACAAGGTCAAAGCCAGGGTAGTCTTGAAGGTATTAGGACTCATGGCAGCTACTATCACCCTTCTCCCCTTAGCTCGTTTCCACATGAGGATCCTCCAACTGATGCTGTTTACTCAATGGTCCTTCCAACAGCTCCCGATGTCTCACATCATATTAATAACTCAATCATGCAATAATCACCTGTCTTGGTGGATCACATCACCTCAAGTTCTCCAAGGCAGACCTTTCACACCCCCCCCCCCCAGTCGCCACGGTGACAACGGACGCCTCCCTGATCGGGTGGGGGGGCATTATCAGGACAGGACAGTCCAGGGCACGTGGCAACCTTTCGAGTGCCACTTGCACATAAATGTCTTAGAGATGAGAGCAGCGCTTTTAGCGTTGCAAGCCCTACAGGACTCTCTTCCCACGGGGACTATTGCAATTCAGACGGACAACATGTCCATAGTGTGGTACATCAACAAACAGGGCGGAACCAGATCTCCTACCCCTTATGTCGAGAGGCACTCAGACTTTGGCAGTGGGCGATTTCTTCTCAGCGTTTTCTGATAGCAACGCACATTCCCGGGAAGTCCAACGTGATTGCGGACAGCTTGAGCAGGGCCATTCTCATGCCCCACGAGTGGTCTCTGAAGAAATCGGAGCTGGGTGAAGTCTTCCAAAGATGGGGCCAGCCTTGCTGCAATCTTTTTGCTACTCCCCAAAACAGCAAGTGTCACGACTTCTTCACTCTCTTCCCATTACCAGGCCATCCCACCAGAGACGCTCTAGTCCACGATTGGCCCCGGGGACTTCTGTATGCTTTTCCCCCCTTTTCCACTGATATCTCAATTAATTCAGAAAGCTATCGCCTTGAGAGTTATAATGATCCTCATTGCCCCTTACTGGCCTCGACAGATATGGTTTCTGTTCCTCCATCATTACCTGTTGGAGCAGCCTTGGCATCTGGACCCGGTGCCAGATCTGTTGACCCACCAGTCGGGCCAGCTGCACCACTCCATTCATTCTCTCAACCTCACAGCGTGGTTTCTCCAATTCCTACCCTAGCCAGGCTTCCCTTAATCTCTCATTCGGTCCGGAACATCCTGATAGCCTCTCACAAATCTTCTACCAGGAAGATTTATAATAGTAAGTGGAAACGTTTTTCCTTCTGGGCAGCATCAAAAAATATAGACCCCTTCACTGCACCTATCCAGTCTATCCTAGACTTTCTGGCAGAGCTTTTTCATTTAGGCTGCTCTTCATCTACCATTAGAGTACAACTAGCTGCTATATCTAATTTTCATGTAGGTGTCTCAGACTCCAGTATCATGTCCCATAAGCTCTGCAAAGCCTTTTTAAAGAGGTGTTTTTCTGCGCAAGCCCCCAATCAAAGATCCCCCACCTCAATGGGACTTGAATTTGGTTCTGGCATCCTTGGTCCCCTTGAACCAGCGGCTTCATGCCCTCTTAAGCTGCTCTCATGGAAAACACTTTTTCTAGTAGCCATAACTTCAGATAGAAGGGTATCTGAACTTCATGCTGTGTGCAGTCGTCCTCCTTACTTAGTTTTCCACAAAGAATAGGGTGTCCCTCTGGACTAATCCGTCCTTCTTACCTAAAGTTTCCTCCGAGACAAATCTGAACCAAACGATTGATCTCCCCGTCTTCTTCCCTGACTCTTCCAACAGGTCGGAACAAAAGTTACATTTTCTAGATGTTCACCGCCAATTTAGATATTATTTAGACAGGACTAAACAGTTCAGGAAATCTGATCAGCTTTTCCTGTCTTATGCGGAAGGGAAATTGGGCCTTCCAGTTACTAAAGTGTCCCTTTCAAGATGGCTTACCTCTATAATTACCTTCATCTATGAAATCAGACATCAAAAATTGCCTTCAAGACCTAGAGCTCATTCAACTAGGGCATTAGCTACATCCGTAGCTTTTCAGGATAGGCTGCCAATAGATTCCATTTGTGCAGCAGCCACTTGGACTTCTCCTCATACCTTCATTTTACATTACAAATTGGATATGGCCTCCAGAAACCGTGCCAACTTTGGTTCCACTGTTCTCAAGAGTCTGTTCCGATAGGCCACGCGGAATAAGGTGCTAGGGACGCGGTCCCATCCAGCAAGAATGAAGGCGAGATTGACAACTTAACATTAAGAAGTTATGTACCTACATTTAACGTTCCATGTTAGTTGTCTTCTTCTCACCTTCTTTCTTGCGTCCCACCCTCCTTCCCCCTAGCCTGGACAGACCGATAGGAAATTTTGGGATCTTCCTTTGGAGTTTCCTTCCCACATGTTCTACCACCTCTATTCCCCCTTTTATGTTTGTGGTAGCTTACATTCAGGTTTATATAGAGGTGGGTTATTTTTTCTCCGTACTGTGGAGACCAGAACTGCTTGGTTTAGCTATCAAACGAGATCTGAGTAGTTACCGCCTAGCTTTGTGGGATATAGGGGAGCCTCGAGCCAGTGGAATTAGCTCTCGAGCTTTAGTATTGGCCGAGTCGGAGCCGAGGATCGGCTCCGAACCCATCCAGCAAGAAAGAAGGCGAGAAGAAGACAACTAACATGGAACGTTATGGTAGGTACATAACTTCTTATTCTCTAATTCTTACCTACACTTTGAAAGTGGTCACCCCTTCTATCAAAAGAAGGGGATGGTTAAGTGGCAGATATTTAGGGCTTCGAGCATGTCTCGTACCCTTGAGAGTTTTTTGAAAGAGGTGGGTATTATTACAACATTGTTTGAAGAAAAGGGGTACCCCAAAGCACTGATCGATAATATGACTCACGAAGTTTTAATAAACAGGGACTTGAAGTTCTTCCCTTTGTTGGGAACTGGTCTATCCACTTCTAACCAGGTGATTAGACAAGAACAGTTTGAGTCCAAGAACAATTTTATACACACCTTTTCTACCAGTTCTTCTAAGGTCAAACACATTATCTTGAAACATTGGCCTTTTTTAACATTACACGAAGATGTCAAAGACTATGTGACGGACTGTCCCCATTTCCTGAGGAAAAGGGATGTGAATTTAAAAGAATTTTTTGAAAAGAATGTAGGGGTTAAAGCAGGCAGTGGTAAGAAGGAAGACTGGTACTTACAAATGTGGAGCCTGCAATGTATTTTTATGCTCAACCAGGACACATTTTTTATCCCCTCTAGAAAATTCAGAGTTAAATCCTCTGAATATTTTAATTGTGAAACAAAAGGAGTAGTTTATTTGGGGATATGTTTAAGTTGCTTTAGTTTTTATGTGGGCAAAACGGAAAGGCAACTGAGGAGAAGAGTCTATGAGCATTTGTATGATGTTTCTAGGGGTAAGGAAAATAATGCCTTTTTCAAGCATTCGCAAGTCTGTGAGGACATGGATTTAAAGTTTATGGTACTAGAGCAGGTGACACCAGATTTAAGAGGTGGTAATTGGGAAGCCAGACTTGAATACCGTGAGTTATTCTGGCAACTTAAATTAGACACAGGTAGGGCTCCTGGGTTGAATGATAATATCAGTATCAGTAGTGTTTTGAAACTCAGAATGGCCCGGTTATAGTAGATCAACCCTCATGGTCACATATGAATGTTCTAAAGTTAATGAATTAGAACTGTATGTTTTACTGGATGTCAGGACAGGCTGACAATGACATTTTTTCCTACCCGTTCAATACATTAACTTTGTGGGTAGCAACATGACAAATTTTAATGATGTGGTTTATAGACACAGAGATGTTTGAATTTTAAGAAGATTTTTTTGGCTTATTACTTATTGCCATATTCAACACCATTTACTCACCAATGGGTCCATGGCAAATAGTTGGATTGAATGTGATGCAGTTTCACTTTAAATGAGGGTGGGGGTATTATGGGCATGTGATGTATCTAGAACTATTTAATGACTGTTGATGTAATTACATTTTTACTTCTGAAGAAGCTTGGTATTGACCGAGCGAAAGCGCTTGAGATAACTGTTTTCGTTGTTTTTAGCAGTTGGTTTGACTGTTATTTTAACACATTAAAGTGTTTTGGATTTGATCAGCCTTTCTTCCTTTGTGGCATCCGGGTCCTGTGGCCGTTGGGCAAGATTTGAAAAGCATGTTTATGCATCAGCTATGTTTGCCATATGTGTGCTAAATTACCTCTTAGACTTGACCAGATTTCAGAGGGACTTGACCAAAGAGCTCGGAGTGTCATGACAGCAGACTCTCAAAAACATTGGATTTTCAATTGGCATTCATTCAGTTAATTACTAATGTGTCTATGCACTTTGTTGCCACATGTAAAGAGGCAGGCAGTGGCATTGCCATACGTCAACATGCTTGGATGCTTCTCATTGAATAACTTCAAAACATACTTTTTGAATGCCCTTTTTGATGAGCCCACCTTGTTTGGCCCCAAATTGTTACCAGGAGTGAATAAGATGGCAAAACTTTGTCATCTGCATCCACTTCTCCACCCCACAAAGGTCCTTTTCTCAAACCCAAAAGAGTGGCAAGTGATTTATGGTTCCAAAAGTCTCAGGGTTTTGTACAGGTCACTCCTGACGACAGACCTCCAGAGGCAAAGGGGACTATAATGGATACTGCCCTAAAGGCAGAGGTGGCCTGCAAACCAGGGGCTTTGAGGTCCAATCACTGACCAATCCTTCCAACTCCCTTGAAAGGTTGCCCAACTACTGCAGTTTGGAGGAATTTGGGGGGGGGGTGTGGCACTTATCTCTGCACCCTCTTGCCTGGTCGGCTATGTTCAGTTTGTGAATGCTGAGAGTAATAACCACAGGCTACTACATTCCCATTCTTCCCCAGAACTGTTGCAAAGAAGCCTTCCCAGCTTTCCAGTTTCCCAGCGAAAGGTAGCAACCCAAGAGATTGCAAGGCTGCTAGACAAGTCATCAAGGAAATCCAACTGGATGAGCAAGGTTCTTGTTGATCCCAGAGAAAAATGGTAACCTCAGGCCCACTCTGGACCTCATTTAGTTGAACCAGTTAGTAAAACTGACTAATTTCTGGATGGTCACTATTCAGTCCAAATTGCCTGCCTCTTCGGGGGGGGGGGGGGGGGCATGAAAAGGAAAAAGCCATGGAAATATATTTGAATTAATAAGGATGTAAGGAGCCTCCAGACACTTAACCCATTTTAGTTTGAATTTGTGGACAAGTTGTGCTTATTCAACTTGATGGACACCTTTTTGAAAAGGTCACCAAAGCAGTGGATGAAGGCAACACTACACATTGCGTACCTTGACCTGGCCCAAGCTTTTGACGCACTTCCCCCCCCCTCAGGCATAGTAGAAAAGCTAAATAAAGTGGGAGTATACCCCACTGTTCTACCCGATGGATTACCAACTGGCACACAGGATACAGATAATCGAAGTAAAAGTTACCTCCATAAACACACCAGTCAGCAGTGGAGTCCCTCAGGTTTCTGTGGTGGGACCGCTCCTGTTTGGCACCTACTTTTATGAGGTAAAAGCCAGTGCCAAAGGGGTTTGGCTGACTTATGTTTGCAGATGATTGCAAGCTAGGAGCAGTCATTGAATCCCCAGATGATTTGGCCATCCTGCAGGAAGTTTTAGCCAAAATTGTGGACTGAAAATAAATGCCAAACAATTTATTAATTATTGTATTCTTTGGGAAGTTGTCTACCCCATGGAATTACCACATCAACAGTATGCCCCAAAGAATTGCCCCAGTTCTGGATTTGTGAATTTGTGGACAGTGACCTATGTTTTGGGCAACATGTGTCAGTTAGAAAGTTCTTCTGTTTTGTAGAGCTTATAAACAAAAGGATTGTGTCTATATCCGGGGATGTCATTGGCCTAATGAGGACTGAGTAAAGGGGAGCAGTCGTTTAACACAATGCACCTTTTGGCATGCATCTGTCCAGATATATGTAACAGCTGGAACACCCACGGAGATGCCGTACTAAAGGGATGCAACACCTAAGCAACATGTCCTACATCGACTGACTCAAAATACTCTGTCTAATCTGTAGCGTACATACTGCTAAGAGGTGGTCTGGCATACAAGGCATCCTCTGACCCATTACAGATGGATTTAATTCACATAGAGTTAAATGGCATCAGAAATACTTGGTCTAGGGATCTAAACCTGTTTATCAACAGAACAGTTTGGAGGAACAGGTACATCTCGCAGAGGGTACTGCTGCTGTGGAACAGACTCCCCATCCACATAAAACAAAATTCTTCCCTGGCCGTATTCAAGTGCACCTTGGATCTATGGAAGAGAAACTGAAAATTTACCCTAGGACTGCCCCTGTACTACTAATGGACAGGTGCAGCTCCTAAATGCTTTGTCTTGCATGGGCTCCTTCAGTTATTCTCTTTAGAGGTAATATATAATTGTCAATCATGGTATAGTTAAGGCCAGTGTGTATCGTATGGGATAGATTAATTTGAGCTCAAAAAAGGAAATTGGCTAGGCTTAAAATGGCCCACAAGGGCATCTAGCCTAGTACTTGCCTATGAACCTTTGACTGTGGATGACGGCTACCACATGAAAATGGTGTGGCAGACAAGATGTTTCGTTCAGTTTCAGCTGGGAGCCAGTCATTTTCATTTCAGCTTGCAGCCCTTCAGACTCACCACAGCCCCCCCAGTGTTCAAGTGCATGACAGTGGTAGCAGCTCATCTAAGGCTGCAGGGGTTCTGGACATTCCCTTACTTAAAAGACTGCCTCATAACTGTTGCCACAAGGGATCTGCTAATGCAAGCTTGGGACTTCTCACTGCAGTTTTGTTCAGGCCTAGGAACTTTGTTCAGTCTGGAGAAGTTAGAGCCAACACCAGTCCAAACAGTAGAATTCATCAGATGGCAACAAGACACTACCATGCACATAGCTAAATTTGCATTATCAAGGTTGGTCGCTCTGCACATCCAAGCTCCACAGGTCCCCCCTCACAAAAGTCCTGCAATGAGATTCATCCTATGTCTCTTGGGCTCTGTGGCAGCATCCTTCACTCTAGTGCTTTGCATCATATTCCACAGTAGAGTGTTGCAGTGGACTGTCAATTCAGTGGTCCAGTCCTCATTATTCAATGCACCTTCCTCTTCCTGGCAAACACTGAAATTTCCCAACAACATACTCATTGGTGGCTAAATTCTCATCTGGCTCCTTTGGGGCCATCCTTTCATTCTTCCTCCCTCAGGAGACACTATAACCACAGATGCACCCCTTTGGGGTGAGCCATTTTGAAGAAAGACTGTCGAAGACGCATGATCTCTCTCAGAAGCCTGTCTTCATATCAGTATATTGGAGATGAGGGCAGTCGTAGCATTTCAAGCCTTCCAAGACTCCTCCCCCACGGATGTGACTGCTATCCAGATAGACACTGTCAGTAGAAGTGAGGGTTTGGTAGTAGGCAGCATCTTTCCAGCCTATTTGCAACTTGCTTCTTTCATTTCATTCATATATATATATATATATATATATATATATATATATATATAACTTTTTTTTTTTTTTTTTTTTTTTACTGGGGTAGTGCACTGAAACTTAATGGACAATTTGCAGGCATAGCCCGAGTAGGATCACTTAAGAAAGTGAACAGAACATATTTACAGGTACAAGAATATGCTCAAAAGCATATATCCAAGGGAGATCTATTGTGTTGGCAGACAAGATGAGCAGATTGATTCTTTTACTGCACAAGTGGTCCCTCAGTCAGACAGTGGTTCCATGATCGTCAGCCTTTGGGGCCAGCCTTGCTGCGACCTATTTGCAGCCCCCTCCAACTCCAAATGCAACAGCTGTTTTGCTCTAATTCCCCAAGAGGAGCATTCCTCAAGGGATAGTTTGGTTCACACTTGCCCCTCTGGTCTCCTCTACACTTAACCCTCCAGTTTTCTCCAGAAAGCAGCCTGTTGCAAGGCAAACGTGATTTTCATCATCCCATTTTGACCTAGACAAATATGATTTCTCCTCCTTTTTGCGTCATCTAGTATGCCTAACCTGTGTGTTGGATCTTCTCCCAGATCTGATCTCTCACACATCTGGTAAGCCTCACACAGACATTGAATCACTTAGACTGACTGCTTGGTTTCTCCACTTCCAGTGATGGCCAGAAATTAGTCTTTCATCCAGTGTCATTTGCATCTTATCCTCAGTCCAGAAGCTTTGTGTTAAGAAAGTTTACAGAAGCAGGTGGATGAGATTTTCCATCTGGGCTTTAGCCAAAAGTTTAGACCCTTAATTCTAGTCTTCCTTACATACCTTTTTTATGCATGATCTAGTTGCACCTTAAAGTTCAACTGCCAGCTGTTTCAAATGTTCATGTAAGTGAAGAACAGACACCTATTGCATTTCTGAAATTTTCTAAGGTCTTTTGGGAGCAGTACCTTTCTCCTGCTTCCTCGTAAGGGATTTGGTTCCAGCTTAGGATATTGTATTACTGCAGGCCTTGACTATAAACTTCCATTTGAACATGAACCTAAAATTTTGTCTTGGAAAACTTGAGAATCTTTTTTTTTTTTTTTTCTTTTCTTTTCTTTATGGCAGTTTACCTCAACAAGGTGGATTTCAGAATTGCAAGCATTACCTTGTAAGCCACCATATTTATTTTTTCATAAAGATAGTGTGTCCGAACAATTCCTCATTTTCTTCCTAAGGGGTACTTCCAAGTCTTCCTTGATCCAAGCTATTCACCTACCTGTGCCCCCCCCCCAACTTCTCAAAAGGAATGCTCATACATTTGTTCATCAGCATTTATGTTTTTATTTACGTCATAAAAATATTTCAAGAAACGTGACCAACTTTTTCCCTCTTTTTTTTCTAAAATTAAGCAAGGAACCATTGTCTCCAAGGTTCTATTACCCATGGTGGTTGTCCAAGTGCATCATGTTTGCTTGTAGAGCCAAGGGACTGTAGCTGTCAAACTTAAAAGCGCATTCAGCTAGAGTAACCTCTCCTGCTTTTTGCTTCAGTCTCTGTGCTTGCAAGTACTTGGTCTTCACTGCCCACATTTATTTGTCAGACCTAGACTGCATGTCCAGCTTGTAATAAGGCTTAGTTTGGCTCAAACATCCTCCTGAGCATTCTTCTACAAATTCTGTCAGGGTTTGTGGTAACTAGAGATACTGTCCCATTAGCTGAGATTGATGGAAAAGACAACATTGGGTACAAAAGCTTACCATAACACTAGATCTATGTTGTCTTCTGACCAGCTCAATCTTAACCCCCCTTCCAAGTTGTCACCATCTTGGGCTCTTGATTGACCGTACTAGACCTGTCTGAAGCCGTGTCTTAATGGAAGTTCTTGACTGTATCTGATCTTATTCCTAGTTTTTTCCTGTGAAGTGCATAAGTTGAGATCTCTGTATGGGTGGACATACTCTTGGGTGCCCCAGAATTACATGACTGGATTGAAGGCTTAGGCTCCTCCCCTATATTCTAAAAGGTACTGGTGTTAGATACAATCAGATCTGACATACCCATTAGTTGAGACATATGGAAGAAGACAACACAAATCTAGTATAATGGTAAGTGCATAGCCTTCGCTTCCAGGTCTGTGCCAAAAACTTTGCACTAAGCAATTGTATGACACCAAAATTTGAAAAAAAGGCTCATGTTCACAAACCAACATTTTGTAGTCACCATTTTATTTGGCAGAATCCAAAGAATAGCAGTGGCTGTCTTCTAGGTCAGTTGAGGAGTCTGCTGCAATTTTGTGAAAGAGAGAAACTCCATAAAGCTCATATGTATGCAGGTGACCTAGGGCTACTGCTGTTGCCTCGTAAGCTGATTGCAGTATGACAGCTTTTGAGCAGTTACATTCATCAAACCCAAAAACTGAACAGTTGCATTTATTAGACCCTAAATTAAGGAATAGCACTCAGGCCTGATTATCAAAGTAATTTGACAACAGATGCACAATTTCAAATATTTTGTGTCTGAAGTAGTGCAGCCTTCAGTTGTTGTTGCATTTTTTTTTTTTTTTTTTTTTTTTTTTTTTCAGAATTATGTAAGTTCTCTTGATACCATGAAATACTATATAAACTGTATTTTGGTTTAAGGGATTATCAGTTAATAGTAGCATGGTATACATTCATATCTTTCCAATGCAGTGAATTAATGTCATCATTTATAACACCAACTACAGACCAAGTGCCAAACAGTCACAATTCAAAGGTAAAAAGCACTTCAGACAGCTGCTACTCTCCTACAAACTTCTTTACTAACACAGCACAGCATACCCAGTAGAAATTAACACTGAACACAGTTCAGTACGTTTTCGTCCAAGACTTCATCAGAATGGGTACAAACGCAACTCCCTCCCATTTTATACAATAACCACTTCATCAATAAAGCAATTAAAACAATTCATTAAGCTTTTTAACCTAATTAACACCAATACAACCAAGTACTTGCTTGTGAATATAGCGATTAAACTGCATAAAGTTACTATAAAAATGTTCCTGTATATTATTTCATACCTTTAAAATCTAATAATCCCTATTTATACAACAATCATTACAACATAAAGATTTAATAAAATATCTTGTTAA